>NW_024068365.1:0-157355 GCF_009389715.1 Phoenix dactylifera | reverse complement strand
TCACCTTCTCATAACCCATGCGAATGAGGGATCGTGCAGTGTAAGTGTCAGTGTATAGAAGGTGCCTGTAGATCTCTCCCTCTACTGATATGTCATGCTGTCGGAAGATCAGGATGAGTATCATACCATAAGGCAAGGAGACTCTCGAATTGCATATGACCTTTCTCATCTGCCTAAGCATCATAGCTGGGAGGTTCAGGGAAATGCTCTGAATAATGTGCTCCATGATGACCAGGTCTCGCTCAGAAATGAGATCAAATCTTCCGCTTTTCGGAAACAAAATCTGACCTATGAAGTTGTGCAACAACCTCATCTCAGCTGAAAGAGAGCTTGCTATTACATTTTCGGAATAGTCGAAATCATCATTCTCAAGAATCAACTGTAGAGCTCTCAACTTGTTTTCAGGCTTTTCTGGAGTTGCACCTTCGCAGGGGAGATGAAGCAACTCACTCAAACTCTCTTCTGAAACCCTAACCCTTACTCCTCGGACTTCAGATATAAGCCCTCCCATTCCAACTTTCAGGAAGGCATAGAACTCACGAACCAACACTGGGTAGATCACCACATCTAGGGAGCAAAGATACTCCCATCCTTGCCTTCGGATCCAATCACCCAACCGGAACCCTTCTTGATCCAAAAACTCAGAGTGGATCCTTCTTCCCGTGGTAACCGGTCTCCCGCAAATTTTGCAAGTTGGACTGAAGGGGAGGGAGGAGAAGGAGGCTCTACACGTGTCTCACTTTGTGGAGGCACTGTAGAAGACTCTGTGGCATTTCTATCAACACGGGTTGTCCGTGAAATCCTTCCGGCTCGCTTAGCCACGGCTCGCTTGGGTCCTATTCCTTCAAGATCTTGATCTAACGGCTTGGGGAAGCTTCCTTCTACTGTTTGGAGATGATTGGAAGAGATTTGAGAGTGGGAAATAGGGTTTTTGGAAGAGGACAAAATGAAACAGTGCCCTAGAATGCTCACGGGTCACCCTTTTAAAAGTGGGGTCCCGTCATTGGGTCGACCCCAGATTTTTCTTGGGTCGACTCAATGTTGGGTCGACCCCATTTTGGCTTGGGTCGACCCTAATTCAGAAATTTTTGTTTCTCTTCCTTTTCCTTTTTAAAAAATTCTTCCTTTCCTCCAAACCTTACAAATTCTTACTGGGACAATGATACATTAGTAAGGAATCTATAGATGACTAGATTGACTAATGTTTCATGGGTTTTTCGAAATGGAAGGAGAGTATCATGAGACAACTTGCTCCTTTTTATATCTCCTTAATCAAAAGGATCACATATGCCTAATTCCCTCCTAAGCATACAGAATCTATCTTCACTCAAAGGTTTTGTGAATATGTCAGCTAATTATTTTTCAGTACAAACATGCTCAATACATATGTTCCCATTTTGCACATGATCTCTAATGAAATGATATCTTATTTCAATGTGTTTGGCCTTAGAGTGCTGAGCTGGATTTTTAGTAAGGTTGATGGCACTAGTATTATCACACTTTATAGGAATATTATCCAGTTTAACTCCATAGTCCTCTAGTTGTTGCTTAAGCCATAGTACTTGAGCACAGCAACTGCCGGCAGCTATATATTCGGCTTCAGCCGTTGACAATGCTACTGAATTCTGCTTTTTGCTAAACCATGATACTAAGTTGTTTCCTAAAAATTGACATGTTTCACTAGTGCTCTTCCTATCTAATTTGCATCCAGCAAAATCTGCATCAGAGTATGCAAGCAAATCTAGACAGAAGTCTCTCGAGTACCATAATCCTATGTTTGTAGTTCCTCTCAAATATCTAAGGATTCTTTTAACAGCACTTAGATGTGACTCCTTAGGATCTGATTGGTATCTAGCACATATTTCCACACTAAACACTACATCTGGCCTACTAGCAGTAAGGTAAAACAAAGATCCAATTAAACCTCTATAAAGCTTCATATCTATGCTTTTTTCTTTTTCATCTTTGTCTAGCTTACTAGTGGGATTCATTGGAGTCCCTATTCCCTTGTGATGTTCATTCCCAAACTTCTTTAATATTTTCTCTGTGTACTTAGTTTGATGAATGAAGATACCTTCTTTAGTTTACTTGATTTGTAATCCGAGAAAAAAATTGAGTTCTCCCATCATACTCATCTCGAATTCTCTTTGCATTAAATTAGCAAACTCTTTGCAAAGATTATCATTAGTGGCACCAAAGATTATGTCATCTACATATATTTGTACCACTAGCAGATTTTTGTCTTTCCTTTTGAGAAAAAGTATTTTATCTACATTTCTTCTTCTGAAATCATTATTCAGTAGAAATTTGCTTAGTCGATCATACCAAGCCCTAGGTGCTTGTTTTAATCCATATAATGCCTTATGTAATTTAAACACATGATTTGGCAATTCATGATTCTCAAAATCAGGAGGTTGCTCTACATATACTTCTTCCTCTATAAAACCGTTTAAGAAGGCACTTTTCACATCCATTTGATACAATTTGAAATCCATGAAACATGCAAAAGCTAGAAGTAATCTAATGGCTTCTAATCTGGCCTCGGGAGCAAATGTTTTCTCAAAATCTATCCCTTCTTCTTGATTGTATCCCTTAGCCACAAGTCTAACTTTATTTCTTATAACTACCCCATTTTCATCTAATTTATTTCTAAAGATTCATTTTGTTCCAATTACAGAGTTATGCTTTGGTCTCTCAGTTAATGTCCATACATTACTTCTTTTGAATTGATTTAGTTCTTCTTACATAACATTTATCCAATTGGTGTCTTTTTCAGCTTCTTCATAAGTCTTAGTGTTGACCCTCTAATGGATTTTGATGAATACAAAACACTAGAGCATAATTTCCTTTATCTTAACAAGTTATTTGAGGATTTTAGTTAGTTAATTAAGAATATTGTTAAGAAATGTCTAGGCAAGTTCCCATAATTTTTAAGAACTTATTGAAGAATTTTTGAGATGAAAGAAAAAGTTCAGGGACAGCCGAGACATCTCCGGGTTGTCTCCGAGACGTCTCTGGCACAAACAGGAAGAACTGGCACGTCTGGAGACGTCCCCCGGTACCTGCGGAGTCGTCCCCGAAAGTAAAAAGCAGACCAGCGGAGTCGTCCCCTAGATAGCGGAGACGGCTCTCTCAGAGAATTCCAGAAGACTTGTTTTTTCGGAGATATAACGGCGGAGACGTCCCCGTAAAGCGCGGAGACGTCCCCGGAGCGCGGAGTCGTCCCCGAAGAAGCGGAGTCGTCCCCATGCAAAAAGCGCAAACAAGCGGAGACGTCCCCGTAAAGCGCGGAGACGTCCCCGGAGCGCCTGGGACGCAACTAACAACCTTTTCAGGTTTGATTTGAATTTCAAACGTCTCTTTTTTTGTGTCTAACGGCTATATTTGCTTTTTGGGCTATAAAAGGGACCTCTTAAGTGCTTCTCAAAATCTTCTTACCAACCCAATACAAGATCATTCAAGAGAGAAGAGAGAAAAAGAGGTTCAAGGGAGTTAGTGCATTCAAGTGAAGAAATCAAGCGCCTTCAAGTTTTCCCAACAGATTTCGTGCTCAACTACTCTCTCCCGTTTGGCATTCAAAGCTCACATTCAAGCCAACGCGATCCACATCGGAAGAACCATCATCTCCCACGCTTCCAACGGCTAAAAGGGTTCTTGCGGGTTCTATTGTTTATATTGTTATATTTGCTTGTTTAAGAAGCTTTGATTTGTTTTAAACCTTTATTCTAATATCTTGTAACTTGATTCAATCAAGGGATTGAATCAAGGGGTTAAGGTTTGTTGGTGAGCCAAAGGGAAAAACCAACGTTGTAAGGTTGTGGTTGGTGAGCCTTTGGGAAAACCAACCGGGTTGGATTGTGAGCCCGTGAAAACAATCGGTTGGTTCGAGTCGGTGAGCCTGTGAAAACCGACCGAGTTCATTGTGATCTCGTAAAACAACAAGTTGGGTTGTGAGCTTGTAAAACAACCGGCTGTAATCTAGAGGATTATAGTGAAATTCCCAAGAGGTCTTGGGGAGTGGATGTAGGTGCTGGGGTGCACCGAACCACTATATGTTTGTTGTGTTTGTAATGCTTCTTGTCATTGTCTAACTAACACACTTAATTACTTAGATAAATTGCTTGCTTAACTCTTATCCGCGCATCCTTTAGTTGCAAGCATATTCAATCAAGTCACGTTCTATACATCAAACTGTTGCTAAGTTGAACTTTCACTGTGCATCTGTACAACTTAGCATAATTAATCAAAAAGTTTCAAAAGCAGCATAAAAGTTTTAAAAGACCCAATTCACCCCCCCTCTTGGGTTGTATCTACTGGGCAACAAGTGGTATCAGAGCAGGTGCTCAAATATTATTTGTAGTCTTAACCGACTAGAGCCAAAGATCATGACAACTCAAATAGATAGTTTTCTAGGAGAAGGACAATCAATTGATACACCTCCACTATTTAATGGCATAAACTATACACATTGGAAAATACGCATACGCATTTTTATTCAATCACAAAACTATTACTTATGGAAAATCATAATAAATGACCTTCACACACTCTCTCAAACTTTTAATGAAAAGGACTTAGCACAGTTGAATGCTAATGCTATGAACATATTATACTGTGCTATTAAAGAAACAAATTTTAATGAAATTTCTGCATGCTTATCTGCTAAGGAGATCTGGGATACTTTAGAAAATGTTTATGATAAATTTCAGACTAGCTCACATGTGCTTCAATTATATACTAACAATGAGACTGCAGAAAAGGGTGTTGAATCTCCCTCAGTCGAGTCAACTCCAAGTATCTCAGAGTCGACTCTCAAGTTCACCGAGTCGACTCCAATAAGGTCCGAGTCGACTCCGAGGCAAATCAGCTTCCTAAAGACAAAGAAGAAGAGGAAGCAAGAAGAAAGGAAGAAAGAGGTAAAAAGGAAGAGAGCCTTGACCAAGAAAGAGTCTAGCAAGAAAATAGAAGTTAGGAGCAACAATGATGATATTAGCTCCAAGAAACTACAAGAGGTAACCAACTTGTGCTTTATGGCACAAGAAGACAAGGTAAAATCTGAATCTACTCTTACCTCAAATGATTTTCAAGAAGAATTCTCTTATGATGAATTATTAAATGCTTTTCATGATTTGTATAGTGAATGTAGAAAATTAACTGTAAAGAATAAAAATCTTAAGAAACTAAATTCTGAAAATGAAAGCTTAAGGTCATTTTCAGAAGAATTGATTCAGAAAAATCATAGCTTAATTAAAGAAAATCAAAACTTAAGTAAAGAAATTAATCAATTAAAATTTTTTATTGACAAATTCACCGTAAGTTCAGAACGATTAAAAATGATGTTTGAAAGCCAATATGTTACTTATGATAAATCAAAACTTGGCTTGACTTCTTTACTTAACAATAAATCTCTAGAGAAAAAGGTTATTAATTCACCAAACAAACCATTAAATAAGATAACTTATTTCAAAAATGAAAAGGATGGGAATAACAACTTTACCTATCGTTCTAGTATAATTAAATCAAATGGTAAAGTTATTACTATTAAACAGATATGGGTTCCAAAAGGAACCATATGTCCTAACTCTCAAGGACTCAAGCAAGCTTGGGTACCCAAAATGAGAAAATGAGGATGTACACATAGGTGTACCAAGGTACCCATGGAACATAAAGAAACTTAAAAAGTTATTAACAAAAAATAATAAAATCAGTAATTCTTGCATCTCATCATTATTTGTGCTTTAGTATCTGATATGATTTGCTAGTAGTGATCAATTTTGTGATATAGAAAATACTTTTGGAAATATAATCAAATCATTTCATTTTACTCACTATTGGATAAGGTGCTAAATGATTAATCAACTTATTAAGAATAACTCTATGAATTCTCTATATGCTTGATTGAGAGTTTTTATCTATGGCATTATTGTTTATTGATCATAGATATGATAATGTGTACTTGGTATGCTTTTGAATATATGCACTATGAATACCAAGATTAAAGAAACCATATTTGGCATATGAAATCAGCTCATGCTAGTATGTACTTAATCTCAAAAGACCTTGCCATAGGCTTATTTAGATTATCCTCTTAAAGGTCAAAGTTTTACTATGCATGCTAACTAAGGAAACAAACAAAAATAATTTCTAAATCTAGAGATGTTGTTTCCAACACTAATTTTTCAAAAGCCTACATTAGCCTTGTTCTTGGCACTCAAATTGAAATATTTTCTGTATTGGCACAAACTCACAAAAAAGCGATCAAATGATAAAGGTTTGCAAACTATGAATCACGGCATAGTTTTGAAAACCAATTTTTGTGTTAAGTTGTGCACAGAAAATAATATTGAATACAATTCTTTCTGCACCAAGAACACTATAGGTAAAATAGGATTAATAGAATCTTTGAAGAATTGAAAAAGGGCAATGTTGTATGATAGTCATCTACTTAAATGATTTTTAAAAGCTATCATCACTACTTGTCATACATATGACTTCTATTAGATCTATCATTGATGAACACTTCTTCTGATCTTCTGAAAAATAGAAAACGAACTATTGCGTATCTCTCATATTTTTCAGTCGTACATGTTATGCTTGATATGTTCTCTTGAAAAATAATGCCAAATCTAATAAAGATATTGCTATCCTTGGATATCATTCATCAAGCAATGCATATAGAACATTCATGAAAAATTCTAGTTGTAGAAGTATCAATTCATTTTATTCTTTATGAGACTAATGATCTATTATCAAAATACTAAAATCAAATTATATGGTTAAATCTTTTACATATAACAATCTGAAAAACTTGTTAATTAGAACCAAATTGGATTTTTCAGATATACACTTAATGATGACTACTAAAAGATTAAATCAAGAAAAGATGAAATAGATCTTGATAAGATTCTTGCATGATTAGAAGTAAAATCACCCTTATCATTTGTTTGCTTTATAAACGTTATATCTTATCAAATGAGTGTGTAGAATGGACTCCTATGTGCTTACTTTATATATGTTAGATAACCACCATATTTGAAAACACTCATTACAAATATCATAAAGCATTATATGATTTGAAACAAGCATCAAAAGCATGATATAAAAGCTTAAGCAACCTTTTTGATAGAAAGTAATAATGATAAATCTATGCATCAAAAAGAAGAATCTATGATATCTTGCTTGCTCATAGCACACATTGATGGCATCATTTTTGTTCTACCAATGAAAATTTATATGAATAGTTATATTACAAGGTGAGTTTGAAATATGATGAATGAATTAACATCTTCTCTCAAACTCCAAATTAAGACAAACAGGAAAGGGGATCTTCATTGACCAACGTTAGTCCACAAGAAAACTCTTATAGAAGATTGGCGTGAAGAAGGTATATCTATGACCCCATCTTGTAGAAATTGTAAAGGATGAGCAAAGTAGATCTATTGTTTAAAGCTGTATTGAAGCATGATAGAATAATTATTTTATCATACAGCTAGTAGACCAGATTGTATGCTCATTATGTGACCTTGTGCAAGACTTCAATCTAACTTTAATTAATCATATGTTATTGATAACAATACGTCATAATCTGAATTTTGATAGAAACAAACGTTTAAGATAAGTTGATTAAAACTTAGTTAACACATCTTATTGATAATTATCTTAAGCAAATAGAATCTAAACTAAATTGATTTGACCTTGATAAATCTGTCTATTGCCTCACATGCTTGTCCTTGAACTATCTTGGTTAATGAAACTATCTCTTCAGTTCAAGTGATATGTGCTTGCTTATATTTAGGCAATCTCTTGAGTAAGTGACTCAACATGCAACTATTGTCATATCTTATATTGAGTCATTTAGTTAAAAAAAAATATTTATGTTGAATGAATGCTTTGTATCTTAAAGAAACTAATGACCTTCTTTCAAGAAAGAAAAATGAGAGATTTCAACTTGAAGGATATCTTCATGTAAGATACAATAAACATTCACATGCAAACAAGAGAAAGGATCTTCTTCAGTCAAAAGTTCACACATAAGAAATCTAGTTTGGCCTAAAGAATATATAATGAATAGGTAATTTTAGATACCTTTCTCACAAATTAATTGAGCAAAGTCAATAACTTAAATTCTATTATGGCATGATTAAATTTTTTAATTATTAATCTTTTGATATCATGTCCATATATGTATTAATTGACTTATGCTTTTGGAAATTGTTTCATGATTTGCTCAAACTAAAATATTTCTATGGCTATATCATAACCATGAAATACACAAGTATATGATTAAAACTTTGATTTAGAATGACTTGTGAGAAGCTACGAATTCTTGGGCATAATGAAAATGTTGTTTGCATGATATACCTCTATATGATACATTTGATTATTTCTTTATTCTGCTCTTTCATGTAAATTACTTGAGAATAACAAAAAGAGAGAGAGATAAAGAAAAGAAAATGGATATTATTCAAGAGATATAAAATCTAAGCAAAGGCAAATACTCCAATCTTAAGGAAAAGCAAAACAAGCATAATATATTCGGCACATTTGTGAGACTTGTGTGAGCATTCTTTTGGAAGGGATAAAATCCATAATTAATTTACTTAAACAGGGAGAGTTTGAAGTAAACATTTTAAACTTCTATATTGCTCATCATAGGGATGGTGCCAATGGGGAGGCTAGTGGTAGTACCCGGCACTATTTGACCCAACTATTCGGTGTAGGGCATATTAGGGACGGCACAAGAGGGAGGCTAGTGGTAGTACCTCGTGCCCCTTCCCAACTCCACCGGATAGGAAGCAAATAGAGTATAGAGCATAAGAAAGTAAAAATGAAAGACAAAGTAAATGAAAATATATAAGAAGAATCAATTCAATTTCTTTGTCACTTGGAAACACACCTTAAGGATGAAATCAATGCAAGATTATATTTAAATAGGGGGAGTTTATTTGAAAAGAATTGATTTTGATCCTTGACATGCTTGTTCTTAATATCTTAATGTATGACTTAACACATAATATATGTTGCATGTGGAATGATGTTTTGATTATGGGTTCTCAATATTTTGTAATGCTCCATGCTTAGATAATTTGATTGAATGTTTGAAATACTGCATAAATTTTTGGGTATTATTGAAAAGAAATTTCAGATTTGTCGTTCACAAATCATCTTTAAAATCTGAAAGTTAAATAAATTTGTAAAAAAGGAGAAGAGAAAGATATCTCTATTTAGGCAGAATGAATTAATCTTGATCTATCTTTCTACTTGCCTAACTTTGATACATAATACCCTAATACTTGTTAAAAAAAATCCTCCATTTAGTACCAAAACTCAACCATTTAATACAAAGATTCTGAATATGCTCTTATATGTTTGAAATATGTATTTTCAATCGTAATCATTTAAGATGAGCTATAATGTGATTTTGAAAGCCTTTATTGAAAATCCTATGTAATTCAGAATCTGATTTTGTATAAAAGCTTAAACTAAATGTGATTTTTTAAATAAAGTCTTACTTTAGAAAAAACAGAATTAATTTTGATGCCTTGGTGATGCTCCGATACGCTCCGAAACAATCATTTTATTTTAAAGTGTACTAATATGGTCAAATGATGTGTTTTCGATGATTTTTGATTGCAAACAAAATTCTAAATATATGATCTTATCTTGATATTAAAAAGATTTATTGTGTTCATAATACATGGTGAAAACTTGATTAAGAAATTGAGTTCTATAAATATATATACTCATGACATGCTATATGTTTTTCTCTCCTACATCTAAAGACTTCCATCAGAATATATATATAGAGTGAATGACTTAAAGCTAGAAATATTTCGCTACTCAATGATTCTTAAAAGAAGATTAGGAGAAAGCATAACTTGTGCTTAAAAGATAAAAAGGTGATTGCATAGTTTTGAATAATTCTTGACACTCGACATTCTCGGATATCATAGAATTTCAGTTTTATTCACGCTGTCATTAAAATCTGAAATTCAACAAAAGAAAAGAATGATTGAAGAGGAATGCATCTTTTGAGGGGGAGCTTTAGATATCTTATCCTAAGTTACTTTAATTTGATGCATACCTTGATTTTTATGGATTGATTTGATGAACATCCTTATATTGCAATACATGCTTTAATTATAAGTTTATACTTAAGATGAGTTCTATAAAGGTGTCTTATCTAAACCTTGAGTCTTATGAAATAAGCTGAAACTTATAGAAAACATATTTTTGAGATTGACAATTTATTGAACATATCTACAAATTCTAAACTCTTAAAATGGAATGATCAATTAAGGGGGAGAAAGAAAATTTCAGAAGGAAAGATCTTATGGAACTTAATCGATAAATCTATAACTAAAGGAGAGGAAAGAATACTAAATGAAAAGTGATCCTAATACTCTCCAATATGTATCATCTGAAATTAAATCTGAAAATCTTTATGATACACCTTGAGGCGTGTTATTTGGTTAGTATATCTCATGCATCACTCTTGAACCAAATTGCAATCTTAAGCCTCTAATTTAATGAAAAAGGGGAGAATAATGTGTTAATTTCCTGAGTATCTCTTAGAAATCTAATTTTGAACTTCACTAATGAGTCCTAATTGGCTTGCCTCTTTTAGAACTTTCAATTTTGTGCCAATCATTTTTAATGCTATCAAATTGTGCTTATTCTCTAAAGGGAAATAAAAGAAAGTCTTTTAAAAGAGTCTAAGATGTATCAAAAATTGCGCATGAATTCATATTTATGGTATTTTGTGCCCCAATGCTCTTATATCATAAAAGAACTTTGAAGTCATTAATAATTAATGATCCAACAGGATGATATGTCTTTTCAAATATATACAGTTGACTTTTACTCATGAAAATCAATGAATTGCCTCTCCTATTGATAAATACTTAATAGATTAGAAAACTATCTGTGTATCCAAATTAGAAATTTCTTGAATCACATCGATGTGTTCTGCTCTGGAATTTATCCTAAGATGGCTCTGGATTCTATGGCTCATAATCTTTATGCTAAACATTATTGCCTTGAGTTATATGATTCATATTCTTGCAATAACTTGACATGCAAATCAGAGTACAATAAGAAAAAGAAATATCTGAGTGTTGCTGGTGGTCCAAACCGAGAACGATTGGCACAGCGGTGTGAACGGGATTCCGTCTGAGTTGCCTTGGTTGGTGTTGATTGTGCTCCACCTTCCACCGGGAAACCTGCAGCAGCTCGCACCACCACTAGGGTAGTGGGGGCCCTCCGACGATCAAGTCAGAGGAGATTGGAGGAGAAGGAGAGATAATTGCAGGTAGTAGGAGAATGCTCTGGAAGTTCTTGCTTACCTCCCCCCTTCTCCCCCCCGCAGCATATATACCAGGCTGGGGGGTCCTTCGGGGGGTTGGTCATCGTGTGGCACGATGGAGTTGCCACTGACATGGCCGTTATAGGGGCGTCGTGGGGCAGCGCTGGGTACGGCCGTGACAGGGCCGTAGTGGAGCTCCGCCTTGTACGGCTGTTACAGGAGATCGTGGAGCAGCGGCCGGATACGACCGTTGCAGGGACAGAGGGTCGTGGCGTGCTTCAGGGGAACAGCCTGTCGTTGTCGAGAGGTTGCCGGACTCGGGGGTCGGATTGCTGGATCAAGGGGCAGCCGACTCGGGGTCGGGCTGCGAAGCCGAAGATATCCGACTCGGGGTCGGATTGCTGGATCAAGGGGCAGCCGACTCGGGGTCGAGCTGCGAAGCCGAAGATATCCGACTCGGGGTCGGATTGCTGGATCAAGGGGCAGCTGTAGTCTTCTTGGGCGCGCGTGTCGGTCACGTGGGGCATGGTGGCTGAGTTCCCCCGTAACAGTAGCCCCCCACTTCCGAGCCTGGAACCAGAAGGGGAACGGGTGAAGGAAGTGATGCTTCGAGATTGCCGCCATCCCTCGGAGAGGCGCGCGCGCTTCGAGCTCCCCGTCTTCTTTATGGCGTATGGCGGTTGTTGCTGACCTGGCAGTCTGAGGATTTCGGCGGACATCCTTCCTTAATGGCGTCGATTCGCCTTTGGGGCGCGAGCGACGCTTCGGCAGCCAGGCGTCCTCTGGCGTCACCGGGGCGTCACCCACCTTTCCGCCTATTTAACCGGGGGTCCTCCTCCGTCCGCCTTTCTCTTTACAGACATCTTCGAGTTTCTCCTTTGCGCTGCCGTCATCGCCGTCGGACTGTTCGCTTGCTCCTCCTTTGACGCTCTCGGAGCTGTTCTTCCTTCTCTTCCGGTGAGTTGCCCCATTCTTTAATTTAGGGCTCTCCATACTCTCCTTTTGTATTAGTGTACTCCAGTCGTTCCGGTCCTTTTCCCCCTTTTCGACCCTGTCCTGACCGTAGGTTCACTGGCCATTAGGGATGGGCGAAGTGAGAGCAGACCGCATTAAGTCAGAGCTGGCCGCCGAAGACCTAGATAGGTTCGTGGCTCGATACCACCTTCCCGAGGCCTGCAATGTTACACTCCCGGGGCCTGAGGAGAGGATGTCCCATCCTCCTCCAGGGAAGGTCGCCATCAATGAGGGCATTCTTCAGGCCGGGTTTCCGCTTTCCCCCCTCGGACTTAGTCGTTCAGGTGCTTCGGGGTTTAAGAGTGGCGTCGACGCAACTGGTGCCGAACTCATGGCGCGCTCTGACAGCCTTCAGGTTCTCTGCCACATGCACGAGGTTCCCGCCACCCTGAATGTCTTTTGGGAATGCTACGGCCTGAGCGGCCACCCCCAGGATAAAGGGTGGTGGTGCTTTGCGGCGCGGCGAGGGTGCGGCCTCGTCAAGGAGGCTCCCTCCTCCATTCACGGCTGGAAGGAGCGCTTCTTTTTCGTTGACGTAGATCCCTCTTGGGGAATCAGGGCAACCTGGGAGACGCCGATGAAGTCCCCGATTGGCCTATCGAGGTTGTCGAGGGAGGAATCCGACGGCGTCGCCGTCTTGAAGGGGTTGGTTGCCGAGGGTCGGCTCCCCCCGGTGTGTCGCCTTATTTCTGAGGATACCTTGGTGAACGTCGGTCTGAGCTCGGTCCCCACTGACCGTGAGCCCGCCACCATTTCTTTTTTAGCTCTTTTCTCCTCTTTCGTCTCGTTCTTTCCTTCAGTTTCTCAACCTCCGACCACCTCGTCCTTTTTGCAGAGATCGACGACGTCATGCGGTCGGACAAGGCAACGGCTGTTGGTAGGACGTCCCTACTGGAAGCAGTCCGGAGGAAGAAACGAGCTCCTCCGAGCGGGGCTCCCACCGGCGAAGAAGTCCCGCCGGCAGGCGACTCCGACGCCGACAGACGGGTCCGGACCCACCGATCAAGGGGACGCCGCGGGCGCGGACCGGGAGTTGACGCTGTATCAGCCCTCCGATGTCGAGACTACCGTTTCTCTGGAGGCATCACCCGGGCGCGCCCGAGATGGACGGGTCGGACATGATCGGTCCCCAGCCCAGCCTTCGACTCGGTCGGCTCCGGATGATACGAGGAGGGACGCGCCGAGGCCCCGGCCGAGCAGGACCCTGTCAATTCCAGGGGCGGCCCCCGCCCCGAGCGTGGTCAGCATAACTCTTCCCCAAGCGATGGGTAAGGGTAAGGCTGCGGAACCACCGTCCGACTCCGGGGAGAAGTCGGGGTCGGCCTTCACTTTCGCCGGCGCCCGAAACCTCATCGAGACGGTACTGCTGGAGAAGGACCGCAGGCAGGTCCGGGAGATGAGGGTCCCTGACGTTGGGGCTGCCAGCTGCGTCTGTCTCATGTCGGTGAGTGTTCTTTCGGTCGCTTTCATCATTTATAGGCTCTGTTGATCCCCGCCTGACGCCCTCGTTTTTCCTATCTCTTAGCTCGCCCAGTACATGATCCGCCTGGAGGAGTGCTACGAGGAACAGGCGAGGCTTCTGGCGAGGGCCGAGAGCCAACTGAAGGCAACAGAAGAGGGAGGTCAGGCTGCGGCGGGGAGGACAACCAGGAACCTCGAGACGAGGCTCCAGGTAGCCGAAGAGCGGGCACTCGGCTTCGCCACCCTCGAGAAGCAACTGTTGGAGGCTCGGGAGCAACTCAAGGTTGCCTCAGGTCTCGAGGGCGAGATCAAGAAGGCGGAGGAGCGGGCCGAGAAGCAGTCCCGGAAGGCTGCCGACTACCGGGAGAGGTGGGAGAAGGCCCAGCGGTCAGCCGACAACGCCCGCAACCGGACCCGGTCTCTTGAAGCCAAGCTGGGCGAATTGGAGTCGGCTTTGGAGAAGTCCCGCGCGAGCGACCAGGAGCTTCATTCGCGCCTGGAGGAGGCTGAGGCTGCTCGCATCGCTGCCGAGGCGAAGCACAAGGAGGCCCAGGCTGATCTGCTGAGGGTCTCCTCCGAGGCGGATGACCGGATTGTGGCGAAGGTCTTGGAGGCAAAAGCTCAGATTATGGAGCGAGCAGAGGCGACGCTGGCCGAGAAGAGTGCGGAGATCGGGCGTCAGGCGGTACAGGCTTATCGTCAGTCCGCCGAGTTCACCCGTGATATGTCGGAGGCGGTACAGGCCTATCGTCAGTCCGACGAGTTCGTCCGTGATATGTCGGACGCGGGGTCCGACTCCTTTGTCTTAGGCTTCGAGGAAGGCCTGGCAAGGGTGTCGGCTAAGTACCCCGAAATTGACCTGAGTGGGATCTCCCTTCTCGACTCCCCTCCGGCGCCATTGCCTGCTGCTTCTCCAACCGTCTCCCTACCCCCTACGGACGTGCCCGACATTCTCGACCCGGGGGTTCCTCCAAGCTGACCTTATGTATTTTGTTCTTTTCTTTGTGTGTTGGCGTTTTGCCAAGTTGTATGGGTCTCAGCCCTGAAACAATGAAAGTTAATGCAAATAGAGTTTCTTCATTTCACTTTCGTCCTTCTTCTTTTTAACTCTTGGTAGCGTCTCGCTGACTCCCGACTCTTGAAATTCTTCTGGCGCTAGGCCAGGCATCCGAGGATTAGGCCTCAGGAAATTCTTCCGGCGCTAAGCCAGGCATCCGAGGGTTAGGCCTCAGGAAATTCCTCCGGCGCTAAGCCAGGCATCCGAGGGTTAGGCCTCAGGAAATTCTTTCGGCGCTAAGCCAGGCATCCGGGGGTTAGGCCTCAGGAAATTCTTCCGGCGCTAAGCCAGGCATCCGAGGGTTAGGCCTCAGGAAATTCTTCCGGCGCTAAGCCAGGCATCCGAGGGTTAGGCCTCAGAAAATTCTTCCGGCGCTAAGCCAGGCATCCGAGGGTTAGGCCTCAGGAAATTCTTCCGGCGCTAAGCCAGGCATCCGAGGATTAGGCCACAGGAAATTCTTCCGGCGCTAAGCCAGGCATCCGGGGGTTAGGCCTCAGGAAATTCTTCCGGCGCTAAGCCAGGCATCCGAGGGTTAGGCCTCAGGAAATTCTTCCGGCGCTAAGCCAGGCATCCGAGGGTTAGGCCTCAGGAAATTCTTCCGGCGCTAAGCCAGGCATCCGAGGGTTAGGCCTCAGGAAATTCTTCCGGCGCTAAGCCAGGCATCCGAGGGTTAGGCCTCAGGAAATTCCGCTCGTTGGTCGGCCAAGGCTGGCGCAAGCCGAGGCGACCGGTCGGGGCTTCAGGCTAGTCTGCTCCCGGGATGATCATCGGGTTAGCCTGGCATCCAAGGGCCGAGCCTCGGGAAATTCCGCTCGTTGGTCGGCCAAGGCTGGCGCAAGCCGAGGCGACCGGTCGGGGCTTCAGGCTAGTCTGCTCCCGGGATGATCATCGAGTTAGCTTGGCATCCAAGGGCCGAGCCTCGGGAAATTCCGCTCGTTGGTCGGCCAAGGCTGGCGCAAGCCGAGGTGACCGGTCGGGGCTTCAGGCTAGTCTGCTCCCGGGATGATCATCGGGTTAGCCTGGCATCCAAGGGCCGAGCCTCGGGAAATTCCGCTCGTTGGTCGGCCAAGGCTGGCGCAAGCCGAGGCGACCGATCGGGGCTTCAGGCTAGTCTGCTCCCGGGATGATCATCGGGTTAGCCTGGCATCCAAGGGCCGAGCCTCGGGAAATTCCGCTCGTTGGTCGGCCAAGGCTGGCGCAAGCCGAGGCGACCGGTCGGGGCTTCAGGCTAGTCTGCTCCCGGGATGATCATCGGGTTAGCCTGGCATCCAAGGGCCGAGCTTCGGGAAATTCCGCTCGTTGGTCGGCCAAGGCTGGCGCAAGCCGAGGCGACCGGTCGGGGCTTCAGGCTAGTCTGCTCCCGGGATGATCATCGGGTTAGCTTGGCATCCAAGGGCCAAGCCTCGGGAAATTCCGCTCGCTGGTCGTGCGCCTGTCGCTTGCCGCCCGACGGGATTTCTCCATGGCCAGCTGCGATTGTATTTCTCCTCCTCTCCAAGCGTCGCCTGGGGAACACCAGATGGGCATTAAGTGCTAATTAAGGGGTTACCTGGAAAATCGAATCGCCAGTTGCTGCTTGCGAGGAGTGTCAGTTAAGCGGCCGCGATACGCGCGTTCTTCGAGGCGGATGCGGCCTGGGGCACGAGCGGAGATACGTGGACCTAGGGGTACAGGCCACCCGGAGTGTCCTGCACAAAAAATGCGATTAAGGAGAATGACGCTTAGAAAATCGCGGGAAGATACGCCTTGAGAGCCGGATCGGCTCCGGATTCAATGCGCCCGCATTTATTGGAGCCGCCCGTATCGGAACGACCGGGGGGCCGCAGTTTGGCTATAAATATAGGTGCAGGTGCGATGGAGCCAGCCAAGCCGGAGCTGTTCAGGTTGCCATGGATCGTGGGCCTCCTCTCCGGCGCATGGTTGAGAGACCCCTGCCGAAGGAACGGGAGGCGCGCCCTTCGCGGCTTCCACCAACTAGCCGTTTCATCTGGGATCAACAAGGAGGTTCTCCCCGGCGGAACTCCGCTCTAGGCGTTTCATCCGGGATCATGTCTCCCCTCCTTGAAGTTCGGCCTCCCGATTGAGCTCCGCACCAGGTGCCTGATCTGGGACCGCGCCTCCATATGCTCTTCCCCCCTTGTATTCCTTCTCTCCCCTAACACTGGGGAGGACCGGAATATCCCTTGGAGGTGGCGTTCCCCTGGAGGCAGCGGGAGCTTCGTCTGCGGCGGCTCCTCGTCCTCTTCGTGGGGCGTGGATGGCGCCTCCGGTTGGAGGCAGTGTGGACTTCTCCTTCGTCCACTTCTTCTTCATCCGCGCCGGCTCTTCGTCTCTTTCGTGAGACGCCAATGGCGCCTCCGGTTGGAAGCACCTACTTCCGACGGGATTGCAACCGCTTCAGATGGAGGTTTCGAGATCCCAGATCTTCAGCTCCTCGGAGTCTCCACCTTTTCTTTACTTTTTTTACACCCTAATTCCCCTCTGGGAATTTCTTGTAATCACACGAGCACGCCGTTGTAACCAGAAATTATTGAAATGCAAAGTGTTATACATTTTTGAACTGTCTTTCTGGCATCGTCGTTCTACTGGTAATACATCCGCAGGTTAGCGGAATTCCAGCTCCTTAGAATTTCTCGACCATCTAGGGCCTCCAACTGGTAGGAGCCAGGTCGGTTTACCCAGCGAACCTTATACGGGCCTTCCCAATTTGGCGCTAGCTTCCCACCTTCCGCAGGTTGAGATGCTTTAGCTCGCCTTAGCACCAGATCTCCGATTCTGAAAAGCTTCGGTCGGACCTTGGAGTTGTAATATCGGGCCACCCTCCGCTGATACATCGCCATCCGAACCTGCGCCATTTCCCTCGCTTCTTCCAAGAGATCCAGGTTCCCTCGGAGTTGTTCCGAATTGGCCTCGGGTCGGTGCGCGGCCACCCGAGATGAGGGGAGTCCGAGCTCCACGGGGACAACGGCTTCCGTGCCATAGGTTAGGCTGAAAGGCGTCTTCCCGGTAGGGGTCCGATGCGTGGTCCGATACGCCCAAAGGACATTCTCGAGTTCTTCGACCCAAGCTTGCCCCGTCCGACCGATTCGCGCTTTGATTCCTTGGAGGATTGTCCGATTTGTGACCTCGGCCTCGCCGTTGGTTTGGGGATGCGACACAGATGTGAACCGATGCTCGATCCCGAACTCCTCGCAGAAGTCACGGAAATGCTTGTTGTCGAACTGTCGGCCATTATCCGAGATGAGGACCCGAGGTACCCCAAATCGGACAATGATGTTCTTCTTCACGAACTTCCGGACTTGCACCTCCGTGATAGTGGCCAGCGGCTCTGCCTCCACCCACTTGGTGAAGTAGTCGATTGCAACAATCAAAAATTTCCGCTGAGCTGAAGCGACGGAGAATGGTCCGAGGATATCCATTCCCCACTGGGCGAAGGGCCAGGGTGCAGTGATTGGTGCCAAGGGGACAGAAGGGACTCTCTGGACGTTGGCGTGGCGCTGGCAGGCGTCGCATTTCCGTACATGATCCTTTGAGTCCTCCAACAAGGTAGGCCAATAATAGCCTTGCCTCATGATCTTGTGCGCCAAGGACCTAGCCCCCAAGTGGGATCTGCAAACGCCTTCGTGGACTTCGCCGAGGACGTAGGCCGCTTCCGAGGGGCGGAGGCACTTTAAGAGGGGGGCGGTGAACGAGGTCCGATACAGCCTCCCTTCGTTGAGTACGTAGTGGGCGGACTTCATAACAAGTCGCCGAGCTTGATCTTCGTCTTCAGGGAGGATCCCTTCGGCGAGGTAGGCGACAAGCGGGTCCATCCAAGACGGCTCCGGGTCAATCGCCATCACCGCTCCAGCCTCGCCGATGCTCGGGGCATCCAGGGTCTCCAGGTAGATCGCCCTCGACAAGTTGTGTGCGTCTGCGCTCACTAAGCGGGACAGCCTGTCGGCCCTGGCATTTTCACTTCTTGGGACCTGCTAGATGTCGACACTGCCGAGGTCGGGAATGAGTGCTTGCACCTTCCGGACGTAATTCTGCATGGTCGGGTTCCGGGCTTCGAACTCCCCACGGACCTGCCCGACCACCAGCTGGGAGTCGGTGAAGACCTTCAGGCGCCGGATGCCGAGCTCCTTGGTGAGTTTGAGTCCCGTGACTAGGGCCTCATACTCCGCCTCGCTGTTGGTCACTGGAAATCCGAACCTCAAGGCATACTCGGCTATCACTCCATCAGGGCTGGTGAGGACCAGCCCGGCCCCTCCACCTTCGGGGTTCGACGACCCATCGATGTGAAGCGTCCAAATCGGGAGGTCGAGGCTAGGTGTTTCCGGCGACCTAGGTTCCGCCTCCTGCACCGTGCACTCAGCGAGGAAATCCGCGAGCGCCTGGGCCTTGATAGCGGGTCGGGGCTGGTAGCGGATGTCGAACTCACCAAGTTCTACTGCCCACTTCACCAGCCGTCCTGCATTCTCAGGATTGCTGAGGATCTGCCGCAGCGGTTGATCGGTCAAGAGGGTGACAGAATGGGCCTGGAAATAGGGGCGAAGCCTCCTGGTCGCGGTCAGCAGCGCGAAGGCGATCTTTTCAACCTTCGTATACCGCGTCTCGGCATCCCGTAAGACCCGACTGATGTAGTACACAGGCTTCTGGAACTTTGCCTCTTCCCGAACCAGTACCGCACTGACTGCGGTTGGGGAGACCGCCAGATAAAGGTAGAGCATCTCCCCTTCTTGCGGCTTGGACAGCAGGGGAGGAGACACCAAGTATTCCTTGAGCTGGTCGAATGCTGCTTGATATTCGGCCGTCCAGAGGAAGTCTTTCGGGCGTTTCAACACCTTGAAGAAAGGTTGGCAGCGTTCGGCCGACTTTGCCACAAATCGTCCGAGCGCGGCGACCCTCCCAGCGAGCTCCTGAACCTCCTTCACTTTGGTCGGAGGGGACATATCTTGGATGGCCTTGATTTTGTCAGGGTTGGCTTCGATCCCCCGCTGGTTGACAATGAAACCGAGGAACCTCCCGGCCGAAGCGCCAAAGGCGCACTTCGCTGGGTTCAGCTTCATGCGAAACTTCCACAGGGTGGCAAAAGTCTCCTCCAGATCCGCGATGTGCTGGTCTGCATGGCGGCTCTTCACCAGCATATCGTCCACGTACACCTCCATGTTCCGGCCGATTTGCTCTTTGAAGATTTTGTTGACGAGGCGCTGGTAAGTGGCGCCAGCATTCTTCAGACCGAAGGGCATTACCTTGTAACAGTACAGCCCCCGGTCTGTTATAAAGGCAGTTTTCTCCTCGTCCTGTGGAGCCATCATTATCTGGTTGTAGCCGGAGAAGGCGTCCATGAAAGACAGCAGCTGATATCCGGAAGTCGCGTCGACCAGTTGGTCTATCCGCGGAAGCGGAAAGCTATCCTTGGGGCATGCCTTGTTCAGGTCGGTGTAGTCGACGCACATCCTCCACTTTCCGCTCGCCTTCCGGACAAGTACGACATTTGCCAGCCATTCGGGGTAGCTGACCTCCCTTATGAATCCTGCCTCCAAGAGCTTGTCTACCTCCTGGTCGACCACTCGGATCCGATCCGGGGCACAGTGTCTCTTCTTCTGCTTTACTGGTCGGTGGGTTGGGTCGACGTTGAGGGCGTGAGAAATGACCTCCGGGTCGATCCCAGGTACATCGGCCGCCGACCAGGCAAATACATCGGCGTTGGCTCGGAGGAATTCCACCAACCGAGCCCGAGCTCCCGGGTCGAGATTGGTGCCGACCCGGACCGTCCGGTCCGGGCGACCTTCCTCGAGGGGAACTTCGATCACACCTTCGGCCGGCTCCCCGTGCCGCAAAGCCACCTCGTCTCTGGCGTCGAGGGACTCGACGCTTAAGGCTTCTACGGGCTTCTTCCCTTTGAGAGTTGCTAGGAAACATTGCCTTGCGGTCGGTTGGTCACCTCGGACCTCTCCAATCCCGGCCGCCGTGGGGAACCGCATGAGCAAGTGGTACGTTGAGACCACCGCGCGAAGGGCGTTCAGTCCGGGTCGTCCGAGGATAGCGTTGTAGGCCGAGGGAACACGGACGACCAAGAACCCGAGCCGCACCGTGGCTTCTGCGGGTGCAACGCCCGCAGTCACAGGCAGCTCAACGACACCTTCGGCCGAGACAGCGTCTCCAGTGAATCCTATGAGGGGGGTGGATGTTTTGTGCAACAATTGTCTGGACAAGCTCATCTTTTGGAAGGCCTCGTAAAACAAAATATCAGCTGAGCTTCCACTATCCACAAGAACACGCCTTACATCATAGTTAGC
Organism: Phoenix dactylifera; assembly: GCF_009389715.1. Classification (NCBI taxonomy): domain Eukaryota; kingdom Viridiplantae; phylum Streptophyta; class Magnoliopsida; order Arecales; family Arecaceae; genus Phoenix; species Phoenix dactylifera. Next base: position 136,234 of record NW_024068365.1, on the reverse strand, counting down.
CATAGTGAGGGAGATCACCATGGCGTCGTCGTGGGGGGTCTGAACCCCCTTTACATCTTCATCACAAAAAGTGATTACATTACCGACCCTCTGCCTCTTTGCGACGGCTGCCCTTGATGCTTCAGTCGAGCCCCCCGCGTTCCTCTCGGGCCGGGGGCAGCCCCCAGTGATAGTATGGATCACGCCCGCGACGGGTCGATTCTGCTCCCGAGGCTCCGGAGGGGCCGGGTCGGCCGGACGCGAGTCTGCGGGGGGACGTCGGTCGTTCACATATCGACCGAGACGCCCTCGGCGGATGAGAGCCTCGATCTCGTCACGAAGCTGGAAGCAGTCTTCGGTGTCGTGGCCGTGGTCCCGGTGGTACTCACAGTACGCCCGAGAGGGCCTCCTCCCAGGGATCTTCTTCATCTGTCTCGGGACCGAGAGGTCCTCCCGCCCCTTGATTTCCATGAGGATCTGGGCCCGGGGAGTCAGGAGAGGAGTGTACCGGTTGAAACGTCGGGGCGGAGAACGAGGGCGTAGGGCGCCGTGGTTCCTCGTCGGCGACAGGCTTCTGCGCCGACGCTGAGGCGTCGGGCTCCTCCCCTGGCGTGCCTCTTTTCGCCTTTTCTTCCCGAGCTTTGGAGGGATCTCGGTGGCCTCCTTGCTCCGGTGGGCGGCCGCCTCCTCGGCGTCCGCATACTGGTTCGCCCGGGACAACAGCTCCGGGAAGCTCCGCGGCAGGCGTTTGTCCAGGGAGAAGGTGAGTCTGCCCTTTCGGAAGCCACGCTTCAGGGCTGAAAGAGCCACCTCCTGGCTCAGGTTCCGGACTTCCAACGTAGCCTTGTTGAAGCGGGCAAGATAATCCCGCAAGCTTTCTCCCTCGTTTTGCCGGACATCAAAGAGGGAGTCGGAGACCAGTCGCCGCCGGCTACTGACGGCGAAATGGGTGATGAAGAGGCGGGTAAACTGATCGAAGGACTGGATCGAGTTAGCCTCCAAGCCGGCGAACCACGCCCTTGCCGGGCCACGGAGGGTCGCCGGGAAAGCCTTGCAGAGGAGAGGACCTGATGCTCCGTGGAGGAGCATAAGGGTCCTGAAACTCTCGACGTGATCCCGCGGGTCCGCCGCCCCGTCATAGGGCTCGATCGCCGGCATTTTAAACCCCGGCGGATTCGGGGTCCGCAGGATCCTCGAGGCAAGCGCCGGTTGGGAGGAGATCTCCAAGTCGGCGAAGGGATCTTTAGAGTGGCCCTTCAGGACCTGGAGTTGTCGGTGGAGATCGTCCACCCGCTGGTCCAGGGAGCGCGACCGATGGGTGGGAGACAAGGAGCACCGAGAGGGGGACCGACTGGAGCGCGGGTTCCTTGAGGACTGGGGGGTCTGGGAACGCGCCCGGGCCCGCCTCTCGTACCCCGCGCAGCTCCGATGGGACGGTCCCGGCAGAATGGACCGTGCTCGAGAATCTTCCTCGCGCCGGCGCTCCTCCCCATGGGAGAGGAAGGAGCGCGGGTTAAGGAGGACAGGTGAGCGCTCAGGGAGCAGCGGCTCCTGGGCCCGCTGCGGCGCCCGAGACATCACACCCTGCAGGTTCTGCACCGCCTCCGCGAGGGTGCGAACCTGCTGGGCTAACTGGTCGAACTGAGCGGCTTCGACCATCTGAATGGGGGGTGGAACGGTGGAGTGTTGCTGAGAATGTGTTGGAGACGCAGCGGCCTCCCGGCCGGAGGCGCGAAAGGCCCCGCGACCGGAGGCATTGGAAGCTCCACGACCACCTCGCCGTGCCATTACGATCGCTCTAAGATTCGGGCCCTCCTTCTAGCGCCAACTGTTGCTGGTGGTCCAAACCGAGAACGATTGGCACAGCGGTGTGAACGGGATTCCGTCTAAGTTGCCTTGGTTGGTGTTGATTGTGCTCCACCTTCCACCGGGAAACCTGCAAGCAAGCCTCGCACCACCACTGGGGTAGTGGGGGCCCTCCGACGATCAAGTCAGAGGAGATTGGAGGAGAAGGAGAGATAATTGCAGGTAGTAGGAGAATGCTCTGGAAGTTCTTGCTTACCTCCCCCCTTCTCCCCCCCGCAGCATATATACCAGGCTGGGGGGTCCTTCGGGGGGGTTGGTCATCGTGTGGCACGATGGATTTGCCACTGACATGGCCGTTACAGGGCGTCGTGGGGCAGCGCTGGGTACGGCCGTGACAGGGCGTAGTGGAGCTCCGCCTTGTACGGCTGTTACAGGAGATCGTGGAGCAGCGCCGGATACGACCGTTGCAGGGACAGAGGGTCGTGGCGTGCTTCAGGGGAACAGCCTGTCGTTGTCGAGAGGTTGCCGACTCGGGGTCGGATTGCTGGATCAAGGGGCAGCCGACTCGGGGTCGGGCTGCGAAGCCGAAGATATCCGACTCGGGGTCGGATTGCTGGATCAAGGGGCAGCCGACTCGGGGTCGGGCTGCGAAGCCGAAGATATCCGACTCGGGGTCGGATTGCTGGATCAAGGGGCAGCTGTAGTCTTCTTGGGCGCGCATGTCGGTCACGTGGGGCATGGTGGCTGAGTTCCCCCGTAACACTGAGTATTCTTATCTTTGTGCTTAATGTTCCACTATCTTTTTGATGTTGTCAAAAAGGGGGAGAAATATTTAAGTATATGCTCATAATGCTTTGTATTTTATATTGAATACCAACTCAGCTTAAACTGAAATAGGTTGATTGTGTTAAGCTGATTAAATCTAAAGCATTATCATGAAGTATGTTTTAAATATTTATGTTTTCTACTTCATGCAACTTAGCTATGCATTAGTCCTAGAACACAATATATTTTATATTGCACATACTCCAAGTTTTGTCATCATCAAAAAGGGGGAGATTGTTGACCCTCTAATGGATTTTGATGAATACAAAACACTAGAGCATAATTCTCTTTATCTTAACAAGTTATTTGAGGATTTTAGTTGTTTAATTAAGAATATTGTTAAGAAATGTCTAGGCAAGTTCCCATGATTTTTAAGAACTTATTGAAGAATTTTTGAGATGAAAGAAAAAGTTCAGGGACAGCCGAGACGTCTCCGGGTTGTCTCCGAGACGTCTCTGGCACAAACAGGAAGAACTGGCACGTCTGGAGACGTCCCCGTAAAGCGCGGAGACGTCCCCGGAGCGCGGAGACGTCCCCTGAAAAAGCGGAGTCGACTCTCTCAGAGAATTCCAGAAGACTTGTTTTTCGGAGATATAACGGCGGAGACGTCCCCGTAAAGCGCGGAGACGTCCCCGGAGCGCGGAGTCGTCCCCGAAGAAGCGGAGTCGTCCCCATGCAAAAAGCGCAAACAAGCGGAGACGTCCCCGGAGCGCCTGGGACGCGACTAACAACTTTTTCAGGTTTGATTTGAATTTCAAACGTCTCTTTTTTGTGTCTAATGGCTATATTTGCTTTTTGGGCTATAAAAGGGACCTCTTAAGTGCTTCTCAACATCTTCTTACCAACCCAATACAAGATCATTCAAGAGAGAAGAGAGAAAAAGAGGTTCAAGGGAGTTAGTGCATTCAAGTGAAGAAATCAAGCGCCTTCAAGTTTTCCAACAGATTTCGTGCTCAACTACTCTCTCCCGTTTGGCATTCAAAGCTCACATTCAAGCCAACGCGATCCACATCGGAAGAACCATCATCTCCCACGCTTCCAACGGCTAAAAGGGTTCTTGCGAGTTCTATTGTTTATATTGTTATATTTGCTTGTTTAAGAAGCTTTGATTTGTTTTAAACCTTTATTCTAATATCTTGTAACTTGATTCAATCAAGGGATTGAATCAAGGGGTTAAGGTTTGTTGGTGAGCCAAAGGGAAAAACCAACGTTGTAAGGTTGTGGTTGGTGAGCCTTTGGGAAAACCAACCGGGTTGGATTGTGAGCCCGTGAAAACAATCGGTTGGTTCGAGTCGTTGAGCCTGTGAAAACCGACCGAGTTTGTTGTGATCTCGTAAAACAACAAGTTGGGTTGTGAGCTTGTAAAACAACCGGCTGTAATCTGTAGGATTATAGTGAAATTCTCAAGAGGTCTTGGGGAGTGGATGTAGGTGCTGGGGTGCACCGAACCACTATATGTTTGTTGTGTTTGTAATGCTTCTTGTCATTGTCTAACTAACACACTTACTTACTTAGATAAATTGCTTGCTTAACTCTTATCCGCGCATCCTTTAGTTGCAAGCATATTCAATCAAGTCACGTTCTATACATCAAACTGTTGCTAAGTTTAACTTTCACTGTGCATCTGTACAACTTAGCATAATTAATCAAAAAGTTTCAAAAGCAATATAAAAGTTTTTAAAAGACCCAATTCATCCCCCCTCTTGGGTTGTATCTACTGGGCAACACTTAGGTTCTAATTGTGAAACAAATATAAGATAATCATTTAAATTTCTAAGAGAGGATCGAGTTCTTACCTCTTGAGATGGATCACCAATAATTAAGTCTTTGGGGTGTCCATGTGCATACCTCCATTCCTTTGGCAAGTCTTGAGATTGTAGTGGCACGCAATCATTTACTTTATCTTGATTTGGCACGTCATCAAGATTTAATTTTTCAAAGTCAATAATTCCTGCATTATCATCTAGAATATTTTCTCTCTTAGGAGAATCACTATCAGACTCATCAAAAATGATATTAACTGACTCTTCAACTACAAGAGTTCTTTTATTGAACACTCTGTATGCCCTGCTAGATGTAGAGTATCCTAAGAAGATACCTTCATCTGACTTGGCATCAAATTTACTTAGATCCTCCTTGCCATTGTTTAAAATGAAACATCTACATCCAAATACTCTAAGATATTTAGCAGTTGGTTTCTTATTCTTCCAAAGTTCATAAGGTATTAAAATCCGATTTAGAATATGGCAAGCGGTACTTATAGCTTCAGCCCAAAAGTACTTTGGAAGATTTGACTTGCACAACATTGTGCGTGCCATTTCTGCTAAGATCCTATTTTTTCTTTCAACAACCCCATTTTGTTGAGGCGTTCTAAGTGCTGAAAATTGATGTAAGATACCATTTTCATTACAAAATTCTTCAAAGTGTTGATTTTCAAATTCAGTTCCATGATCACTTTGAATTGCTATTAAGGTGAGCTTCTTTTCATTTATGATATTTTTATAATATTTATAGAATGCTGAAAATGCTTCATTCTTATGTGCAAGAAATGAAACCCATGTATACCTTGAAAAATCATCTACTATGACTAGTCCATACTTCTTTCCTCCTAGACTCGCGGTTCTAGTAGGTCCAAATAGATCCATATGTATGAGTTCAAAGTGCCTAGTGGTCGATACTATATTCTTTGATTTGAAGGATGATTTTATTTGCTTTCCTAATGAGCATGGTCCACAGATTTTGTCCTTTTCAAAAGTCAATTTTGGCACATCTTTTATTAATTTCTTTTTGACTAGTTTTGATATTAAGTCCATACTCGCATGTCCTAGTTTACGATGCCAAAGCCAACTTGTTTCATTTTTCTTTTCTTCATTAGTAATTAAACATAATCCATTTTTCTTGCCTAATTCATGAAGATCTACCATGTAAATATTTCTTTACCTTTGTCCTATAAGTACAATGCTATTATCTTTAGAATTTGTGATTATGCATACTGAGGCTTCAAATGTGACTTTAAAACCTTTATCACAAAATTGACTTATACTAAGTAGGTTATATTTCAAACTATTAACTAATAAGACATTTTCTATAAAGGTAGATGGAGTAATAAAAATTTTACCCTTTCCAATGATATACCCTTTTCCATTGTCTCCATAGGTTACTACTCCACCCTTCTTAGATTCCAAGGTGACAAATTGTTCAACGTCACCTGTTATGTGTCTTGAACAGCCACTATCTAGATACCATCGTTTATCCACCTTATTAGCTGCAAGACACTCCTGCAATCAAGATCAAGAATAAGCTTTAGGTACCCAAACTATGTTGGGTCCTTTAAGGTTAGTACTAGCTATTTCTTTTGGAACCTGATAGTCAACTTTAAAGACCACGCAATAGCACGTATCTGGTAGGATAGTGATTACGGGTATCGATCCACAGGGATTGGGGTATAGTTGTTTTCTTAAAAATAAAAATATTTAAAAGGAAGAGTTTGTGAAAAAAAATTAAACTAAGGAATTTAATAAAAAAAATGCAATTAAAATGATATCAGTTTGAGGGAACCAAGGGCAAGGAATTCACCAGTAACATCGGAACAAGGGTTATTTGTATTTTAATTTATTCTTAGATAAACATGCAAATTGGCTACAAGCCTAATAAGCATTCAAATAAAAATCTCACAGAAGTAATTTAGGAACATCCATCTTCGATCGGCATGAAATGTCTACCCTAAACTAATGTGGCAGGACACTGCATCTTTTCTAAGCATGGGTGATCTTCTATTAACTTAGTGATCATGAAGAACAGTTGTATAAACGTCATATTTAAAATCACAGAAATTAAATATGAGATGAAATAAAATATTCATTAAGAACAAAATAAGGTTTATACAACTCCAAGAATAGAAATCAAAAATACAAAACCCTTAGCCCTTTGTTAGGGCTGCATCCGGCCCTGGAGAGGAGATTATCCTTGCATATAGTTGTGGATGATAGCAGTAGCGCAGAGAACTCCGACTCCCATCACGATCGGCTTCCTCTCTTCCTCCCTTCTCAGCACTTCATTCTTATTTTTTTTTATATGGGAAGTTATTCCCGAAATGCCCAAACTTCTCTCCCTCCTTCTTTTTCTTTGGGAAGTGGCCTATGAGCTCCTGAGCTTCCTTCTCGAAGAGGAGAAATCTCCTCCTTTTTATAGCCTCTGTCGACCCCTGTTATCTCATGGGAAGATAAGGGCCAAGAAACTGACATGGGCGAGACGCGTAGCAGATTTAATCCGGGCGTTGGGATTATAGTCTGGGAACTGATTTCGTTGAAGAAGTCGGTTCCTCCCTTGGATGCAGAGGATGGCGAAGACGTGGATGTTGAGAGGATCTCGGACACTGCTAGCTCATGGGATGAGTGGAAGAATTCGCCACTTCTTCAATGCGTGGGAGGAGATCTTGGACGCGGCTGGCAACTGGGAGTTGACCGCGGATGAGATGAAGGCTGGCTTGGGATTTGAAGGTTGGCAGTTGAGATATAACGAAGTAGGGGATGCGGAAGGGAGTGATCAAAATATGAAGCTTGGGACTCGACTTGATTCGAACGGGTGAAGAAATCAGGGGAGAGAAGTTGGGATCTCGGCTGATGGTTGGGAGGAAACCGTGGACTAAGTTGGGATGCTCACGGGATAAAAGATTTCCAGGAGATGATGATGAATCGCGGATGATGGAATGCTGGGATTTGTTCCGAAGAAGGGATAAGGAAATGAATTTATGAGCTGGGAGGATGAGCTCGGGAAGGACGTGGAGGAAGTCGCGGAGAAACAGGGGAACAAATGGGATGAAGGGGATTCGGATAAGGAAGGGGCACACGGCTCAGTTCTTTGGACATGGGAGATCTCATGCGGGATGCTCACGGGATACTCGGTCGTGGTTTCTGAGGTGTGAAGCAGAGGATGGTGCTTGGGATGGCTGCTGGCTTCCAGACGCGGGGATCAGGGGGGTGGTGTTCTCGGCTGAGAGGAGATGCCGGAAGAATTGGATTTGGGTTCATCCCGTGGATCATGGGATTCTGTTGGTGGTTATTCCGGAACAGAGGATAAGCTTGGGAAGTTTGCTGGGAGTAGTCCGGAAGGATGTTGGGATGTGGAGAAGATAAGGATGCTGGGAGGAAGATACGATGGGAAGATGAACTGGGATGCAAATCCGGATGGGGTTGATCCATGGAAGCTTTGGAAGAAGAATCGGAAGCATGGGAGATGAAGATGAGCAAGATGCATGAGCAAAGATCATGGGATTCGGCTGGTGGTTATTCCGGAACAGAGGAAGAATACGTGTGGTTGCCGTGAAGCTCGCAAGGATGAAGCTCATCCGGTTGAGATGCGGCTGGGGAAATCTAGGAGGTGGGTCGAACGGCTAGGAGTATGAACAGAGGAGTTTGTTCGTGGACGTGGCTTGGATTGATGAAGACTTGGACTCTGTTCCGAAGCAACAGGGAATACGTGGGTGGCTGAAGTTATCGTGAACGCTGGGAGCTAGGGAGTTTGAAGTTTAGCCGTGGATAACAGAAGGCTGGATGCATTGGCTGGTTATGGATGCAGGGGAGATCCGTGGATGGAACGAGAGGAAATATAGGAGTTGGGAAGAACAGTGACGTGGATGGGAGCTTGGTCGTGGGGAGCATGGAGTTTGGATCATTTGAGCAGGGGGAAGATGCTGGGATTCGGGTAAGGAAGCAAGGCTGGATTTTTAGGACTCGGCTCTATCTTGGTTTCGGGCTAAAGAAAGGGACTCAGATTGGTTGAAGCTAACACAGGGGAGGATGACGTGGACATGGGTTCAGCTGCAAACGCGACCTGCATACATTAGGCTCGACCAATAAAAAGAAAATCAATCAAACTTGAATAATTTATTTAAAATGAGATGAGGAAGAAAACACATTTTTTTAGTTAAATTTATAAAATATGTGAATTAAAATAATGATAAGTGCTATGAAGAAGAGGTTAATTTATGCATTATTTAGCACTTATCACACCCCCAACCTACATTTTGCTAGTCCTTGAGCAAAATAAAAAAAACTAACTCACTTTCGCAGGAATCGCGATTGCATTTACCGTATGCAATAAGGCTTTAAACCCCTAGGTGGCCCTAGTGGACGAGTTTTGTCTTGTGAGGATTTCCAGCTCAGATACCCACAAACTGTTATCTTTACCCAAAGAATTTTATTTTATTGTTTTGTAAAATCTAATTTCAAATGCATAAGTGCCAATAATTTCATAAACATACAAAGTTTTAATTACTAAGTCAGCCCAAATCATAGGTCAGTCTGCAACTTAAGTTGAAGTTATTAAATTTCTGTTAGGAAGTTGTAAGGCTAATTTATACTTGGGTGCTCGGTGATATCTGGACCATACACAAGCTAAGACTTAAGATCCCCCAAAATACTGCTAAAGCTAGTAGTTTCCAAGAATTGGTCAGATAAGACCTAATCACTGATTCACAATCATCCTATCTTGCAGGATTTCGAGAGTTGTAGATGTTTACTTTAATACCTCATGGGCTTTATCTATAATATTCCAGTTTATTCGAATTTTTACAACGACAGCTTTCACACTATCGTCTTTTTCAAGGTCAATATTATTTTCTCTTTTTCTTTTTTTTCTTTTTTTTTTATTTTTTTTGTATTTATAAATAAATTATGCACTTTTACTCTTGTAATGATTCCTCCGTGTAGCGAGCATTCAGTCAACAACTCCCACACCATGTGGCATAAGGTGTTGGGCATCAAGACTCCCCTACGGATCTATGCTCGGATTTATCATCACAAGCCCGCTGACCTTTGACAATAGGTAGCCCTTTTCGATATACCTGACTAAATTCACTCTTTTTTTTTTGATAATAGTGAATTAGATAGGTATGATTCATCAGGACTCAAGGTTGCTACCAGACTTAACAACATAATGTTGAACCTAACCCTTAGAAGTGCAGGCCATGTGTATTGTGAAATTCCAAAGTAAAATTATCTTACAACTCACTAAAAGAACTTTTAATAAAAAGAACTCAAATTGACTTATTCCTGACTAGTCATTGGGCTTTTTAGATTTTATATACTTTGTGTGATTATCATTTCAGCACTAAAGCATAGAAATAAGGTGTTTTTTTGTGTATAACTTATTCAATAATGCGAAAATGCTAAAAATTTCGTAAAAAATTCGAATCTTCTATACCCCCCAACCTAGACCAGACATTGTCCTCAATGTTTTTTTTAATAATATTATATTATTTTTTATTTTTTTATTATTTTTATTTTGGACGAAAATATGATGCATATGGAGGATAGAAGCATTTTACCTTAATTGCATCAGTAATATGAGGAATCCTGAAAAATGCGATAAATAAATATGCAAAAATAATATATGAGAATTGGGTTGCCTCCCAACAAGCGCTAAGTTTAACGTCTTTAGCCAGACGCAGTGCATCCTTAATTATCCTGATAAATAGGACCCATCAAATCAAGGGATTCAATCAACTGTCCATCTGCAACACATTCTATGTAAGGTTTCAATCTTTGACTATTGACGTTCAGGATACGACCATCATTGATGTCTTGAATTTCTACTGCACCATGAGGAAAAACCTTTCTAACTAAAAAGGGACCATCCCACCTAGAGCGAAGTTTACCAGGAAAGAGACGCAATTTAGAATTGAATAGCCAAACCTTTTGATTAGGCTCGAAAGACTTACGGTTAATGGATTTGTCATGTAAAGCCTTAGTCCTTGCCTTGTAAATTTTGGCATTTTCATATGCCTCATTGCGTAACTCTTCAAGCTCGTTGAGTTGAAGTTTCCGGTTAGAACCAGCTGCTGCCATATCAAAGTTAAACTTTTTAATGACCCAAAAAGCTCTATGTTCGAGTTCTACAGGTAAGTGGCAAGCTTTTCCAAAAATCAGTCGATAAGAAGACATGCCAATAGGATTCTTATAGGCAGTACGATAAACCCAGAGAGAATCGTTTAATCTTTGAGACCAATCTTTTCTATCAGGACGTATTGTTTTCTCTAAGATGTGATTTATCTCCCTATTGGAAACTTCAACTTGTCCGCTTGTTTGGGGATGGTACGGGGTGGCAACTTTGTGGGTGATTGAATACTTGCGAACCAAAGCCTCAAAAGACCGGTTGCAAAAATGTGATCCTCCATCACTAATGATAGCTCGGGGTGTGCCAAAGCGACTAAATATATTTGTTTGTAAAAACTTAATCACAATGCTACAACATTTGTGGTACCTTTCTTATCACGAATTTCTAGATTAAATTTCTGTAACAACAGGATCCATCGAATTAGGCGAGGCTTGGTGTCCTTCTTTGAAAGGAGGTACCGAAGAGCAGAATGATCAGTGAATACAATAACCTTGGATCCTAAGAGATAGGATCGAAACTTGTCCAAGGCAAACACTACAGCTAGTAATTCTTTCTCGGTAGTGGTGTAATTCAATTGTGCATCCGAGAGTATCTTACTAGCATAGTAGATTACATGAGGTAACTTATCTAGCCGTTGCCCTAAAACCGCCCCAATGGCATAATCAGAAGCATCACACATGAGTTCAAATGGAAGGGTCCAATTGGGAGGTTGTATGACAGGTGCTGTAGACAATTTAGATCGGAGTTTCTCAAGGGCCTCTTTACATGCTTCATCAAAGACAAAGGGTGTATCCTTGGCAAGGAGATTGCACAAGGGTCTAGAGATTTTGCTGAAGTCTTTAATGAAACGACGGTAAAAACCAGCATGGCCAAGAAAAGAACGGATTTGTTTTACAGATTTGGGTGGAGGAAGATTAGAAATAAGATCAACTTTTGCTTTATCTACCTCAATACCCCTTTTGGACACAATGTGTCCCAAGACTATACCCTCTTGAACCATGAAATGGCTCTTTTCCCAACTCAGCACTAGATTGGTCTCCTTACATCTTTTCAGAACCAGGGCTAAATTACTGAGACAATCATCAAATGAGGGGCCAAAAACTGAAAAATCATCCATGAATACTTCCAAAAATTTTTCTACCATGTCAGAAAAAATTGCCATCATGCATCGTTGAAATGTTGCGGGTGCATTGCAGAGTCCAAATGGCATTCTTCTATACGCAAATGTCCCAAATGGACATGTGAAAGTGGTTTTCTCTTGATCATTGGGATACACGGCCACTTGGTTATATCTAGAATAACCATCTAAAAAATAGTAGAAACCCTGACCGGCTAACCTTTCCAATATTTGGTCAATAAAGGGTAAAGAAAAATGGTCCTTCCTAGTCATGGAGTTTAACTTCCTATAGTCAATGCAAACACGCCAGCTAGTGGTCGTGCGTGTGGGCATCAACTCTCCTTCTGCATTTTCAACCACAGTAATGCCCGACTTCTTTGGTACTACTTGAGTCGGACTCACCCAGTTGCTATCAGAGATAGGGTAAATGATTCTGGCATCTAGCAACTTTACTACTTCTTTCTTGACTACCTATTTCATGTTTGGGTTGAGTCTCCTTTGCATTTCACGGGTTGGTTTTGCATCTTCTTCTAGGTGAATGCGATGCATGCAAATGGGTGGGTCAATCCCCTTCAGATCAGTTACGGACCATCCAATTGCATGTTTGTGTTCTCCGAGTACACTCAAAAGTTGACTCTCCTGTTTGTCAGACAGATCAGCCGCGATGATTACAGGTAGGGTATCTTCGGATCCTAGAAAAGCATACTTAAGGGTTACCAGAAGTGGCTTTAGCTCAGGTTTGGGAGGGGACTCGATGGAAGGGCACTGTGGTGTACTAGAAAGGATAGGAAGAGGTTCATATCGGATACGCCAAGGATGAGAATTTGTGGGAGACGGATTGTCAAGTAGGATATTGACGTCTTCTATGGTCTTATTGAAATCAAAATTATCAATGTCAAAATGGGCTAAACATGCTTCCAAAGGGTCATCTGCCAGAATATAGGGAAGGGCTTCTTCTACAAGATCGTCCATTTTGTCAACTAGGAAGCACTCATCTTCCCTTGCAGGTTGATCAGAGGCATGGAATACATTTAGTTTAACTTTCATGTTTCCAAAAGATATATCCATCACCCCAGTTCTACAGTTAATATATGCATTGGCTGTAGCTAGGAGGGGACGACCGAGAATCATAGGAATCTGTTTCTTAAGGTTCGGCACAGGTTCCATATCAAGGACGATAAAATCAACTGGAAAATAAAATTTATCTACCTTGACTAGGACATCTTCAATTGTTCCTCGTGGTATTTTGACAGATCGATCAGCCAATTGCAGGGACACTGAAGTAGGCTTTAGTTCACCTAATCCGAACTTCTCATAGACTGAATAAGGAAGAAGATTAACACTTGCCCCCAAATCTAATAGTGCACGATCAATCGAATTATCTCCTACCACACAAGAGATGGTAGGTGCACCAGGATCCTTGAACTTAGAAGGGGTTTTGTGTTGGAGGATGGAGCTCACTTGTTCAGTTAGGAAGACTTTTTTGGGCACATGTGTCCTAGATTTTCGTTTCTGGGTACAAAGGTCTTTGAGAAATTTGGCATACGATGGAACTTGTTTTATGGCATCAAGGAGAGGGAGGTTGATTTTGACTTGTTTGAATACCTCCATTATTTCTTCCAATGAAGTTCCTTTCATGCCAAAGGGAGAAGGTGCTTTCAGACATTGAGGAAAATGGGCCTTTGGTGTAAAAGGTGTGGTCGATACTGGGTTCGATGGCGACCTAGAGGAGTTTGGGATCGCTTTAGGCATAATCATACTCCTATCTTCATTTTCCTTATGTTCTTTTTCTCCAACTTATTGTCCACTACGCGTCTGCTTCTTAAGGTAGTCATGGCATTAGCTTATTCATGATGAACATCATTCGGGTGAGTCTCTTGAGCCATGTACTGCCCTCTTGGGGTTACTCACTAGTTGGCTTGGAAGCTTGCCTTCCTCTCTTTTATTTAGTGCACTCGCTAGCTGCCCTAGCTGGGTTTCTAATTTGGCAATAGACTGGGTATGGGAGTGCAACAATTGTGTATTGGCTTCGAGTCCTTGGAGGGCAGTCAAAACTTTTTGTTCAAAAGCCATATCTCTTTGGGGTGCTGGAGGATGGACATGTTGAAATTGTGAATAGTGAGTAGGAGGACGGTTCGGATGAACATTCTGGAATGGTTGAAAGTTTTGGGAATAAGGTTGGGAAGTATTGGGAGTCTGCTGCTTCCAAGAGAAATTCGGATGGTTTGCGCTATCCCGGGTTATAAGTATTAGAATACGGATCATTACCCGGTCAGGACTGTGCTTGGGCAGCATTCACTTGTTCTTGCACAAATTCAGGGAATTGAACTGCCGAAGGACATTCATGAATAGGGTGAGACGGGCTAGAGCAAAGAGCACAAACTTGTGCTTAGGCAAAATTTAGAAACTGTTCTCTAGACATTAGCTGGTCCAACTTGCGGGATAGTGCATCTACTTTGTTAGATAAACCTATGGACTGGCTAACTTCATATATGGTCCCTTTTCTTTGAGAACTCAAGGGTGCTTGACGAGCAGAGGAGGCATGGTGGAGGGAATTTTCATTAAGGTTTTCAAATAATTGCCATGCCTCATGTTCACTTTTAAGCATGAAAGTACCCCCACAAGAAGCATCAACCATTTGACGATTTTGTTCAGACAACCCGTCATAAAAGCATTGCACTAGTTGCCATTTGGGTATTTGATGATACGGGCATTTTCGGAGTAAATCTCTAAATTTTTTCCAAGTTTCATGAAATTCTTCCCCATCAGATTGGGAGAAGCTCGTGATAGCACGCCTAAATTGGTTTGTTCTTCCTATGGAAATATTTCTTTAGAAATTCATATTGCATTTGAGCCCAAGAGAGAATAGAATTGGCTTCTAATGAATGGAGCCATTGTTTAGCTCTATCCTTAAGGGAAAAAGGAAACAGCCTAAGTTTCAGAGCATCATCAGTAAAGTTCTGAATTTTGACAGTAGTGCAGATCTCAAGGAACTCATCCAAATGTTTATATGGGTCTTCATTGTTAAGTCCATAAAAAGAGGGAAGCATTTGGATGACACTAGACTTAATTTCAAACTGCACAGCAGTCGTGGTATCAGGTAGTCGAATACAAGATGGAGAGGTATAAATGAAAGGAGTGAAGTACTCCTTTAACAGTTTGGGTTGCTCTTCAGTCATCTCGACAAGTGGTGTCGATCCTATGGTTCTATAGGTACGGATTTCGGCTCGAAGGGCCCTAATAGAACGCTCTATTTCAGAATCAAAAGGTACTAATTCAGGAGATCTGGAACGACACCCTAGCAATACACTAATGCTTTTCTAATCAGTCAAGTGCGGTCAAGCATGCATTAAAAGAAAAAGACTTCAAATCCTTATGTTTGCCCTAAAATCACTAGACAGCTTTTAACTGGTTTGAAGAGGGCACTAAGCCTCCAATCCGGTCTAATGAACTGAGTTGACCAGGTAAGCTCCCAAGTAAGTGGGGGGGTCACGATGCGTTGCAAAGGTCCCACTTAAAAACCACTTGCCTCGAACAGATGAACTGTCTTCCTTAGGACAAAGCTTGCCTAGACATCAACTGAGCCACAGAGCGAAATTGGTGCAACTTTCGGTGATCTTCGTCCTATTGAGCTCGAATGTCCCTAGGGGCCAATGTCTAATTGATTTTAATTAAAGTGATAGCTATGTGTGAATTGGTTCACCTAATTTGGGCAAGAATCTGGTGATGAAATCCAGTTCTTATCTTGTTGGGGTGATTGCCCTTACTATGTGCGGATTAATTGGTGTATGTGTATCAAGCATGCATTCACACTTTTACTGAAATTAAAATCAAACAATCACCACAATATTTCAGGCTAATTGGGAATCAATTTAAATAAGAAAGGTTCAGATGTTACCAAAGGAAATTTTCCCAGTAATTTTTTTTATTTTAAAGCAAACCTCTACATCCTTCCTTTTCCAGCAGTTCCCTTTTTGATTGTCCCAGATGCTCTCTTCGATTCCTGATCAAATCATACAAAAAGAAAAACCAAAAATTAGTAAGAGAGAAAAAGGGGATAAGTAAAGTAACAAAAATAAAAAATATTTTTGTTTTATTTTAGATATATATATATTATTATTATTATTTTATTTTTATATTTTTTTTTAAAAAAAATTATGAAAAGAAAAACAACTATGCAATAGCACGTATCTGGTAGGATAGTGATTACGGGTATCGATCCACAGGGATTGGGGTATAGTTATTTTCTTAAAAATAAAAATATTTAAAAGGAAGAGTTTGTGAAAAAAAATTAAACTAAGGAATTTAATAAAGAAAATGCAATTAAAATGATATCAGTTTGAGAGAACCTAGGGCAAGAAATTCACCACTAACATCGGAACAAGGGTTATTTATATTTTAATTTATTCTTAGATAAACATGCAAATTGGCTACAAGCCTAATAAGCATTCAAATAAAAATCTCACAGAAGTAATTTAGGAACATCCATCTTCGGTCGGCATGAAATGTCTACCCTAAACTAATGTGGTAGGACACTGCATCTTTCCTAAGTATGGGTGATCTTCTATTAACTTAGTGATCATGAAGAACAGTTGTATAAACGTCATATTTAAAATCATAGAAATTAAATATGAGATGAAATAAAATATTCATTAAGAACAAAATAAGGTTTATACAACTCCAAGAATAGAAATCAAAAATACTAAACCCTTAGCCCTTTGTTAGGGCTGCATCCGGCCCCGGAGAGGAGATTATCCTTTCATATAGTTGTGGATGATAGCAGTAGCGTAGAGAACTCCGACTCCCATCACGATCGGCTTCCTCTCTTCCTCCCTTCTCAGCACTTCATTCTTATTTTTTTTATATGGGAAGTTATTCCCGAAATGCCCAAACTTCTCTCCCTCCTTCTTTTTCTTTGGGAAGTGGCCTATGAGCTCCCCGAGCTTCCTTCTCAAAGAGGAGAAATCTCCACCTTTTATAGCCTCTGTCGACCCCCTGTTATCTCATGGGAAGATAAGGGCCAAGAAACTGACACGGGCGAGACGCGTAGCAGATTTAATCCGGGCGTTGGGATTATAGTCTGGGAACTGATTTCGTTGAAGAAGTCGGTTGCTCCCTTGGATGCAAAGGATGGCGAAGATGTGGATGTTGAGAGGATCTCGGACACTGCTAGCTCATGGGATGAGTGGAAGAAATCGCCACTTCTTCAATGCGTGGGAGGAGATCTTGGACGCGGCTGGCAGCTGGGAGTTGACCGCGGATGAGATGAAGGCTGGCTTGGGATTTGAAGGTTGGCAGTTGAGATATAACGAAGCAGGGGATGCGGAAGGGAGTGATCAAAATATGAAGCTTGGGACTCGACTTGATTCGAACGGGTGAAGAAATCAGGGGAGAGAAGTTGGGATCTCGGCTGATGGTTGGGAGGAAACCGTGGACTAAGTTGGGATGCTCACGGGATAAAAGATTTCCAGGAGATGATGATGAATCGCGGATGATGGAATGCTGGGATTTGTTCCGAAGAAGGGATAAGGAAATGAATTTATGAGCTGGGAGGATGAGCTCGGGAAGGACGTGGAGGAAGTCGCGGAGAAACAGGGGAACAAATGGGATGAAGGGGATTCAGATAAGGAAGGGGCACACGGCTCAGTTCTTTGGACATGGGAGATCTCATGCGGGATGCTCACGGGATACTCGGTCATGGTTTCTGAGGTGTGAAGCAGAGGATGGTGCTTGGGATGGCTGCTGGCTTCCAGACGCGGGGATCAGGGGGGTGGTGTTCTCGGCTGAGAGGAGATGCCGGAAGAATTGGATTTGGGTTCATCCCGTGGATCATGGGATTCTTTTGGTGGTTATTCCGGAACAGAGGATAAGCTTGGGAAGTTTGCTGGGAGTAGTCCGGAAGGATGTTGGGATGTGTAGAAGATAAGGATGCTGGGAGGAAGATACGATGGGAAGATGAACTGGGATGCAAATCCGGATGGGGTTGATCCATGGAAGCTTGGAAGAAGAATCGGAAGCATGGGAGATGAAGATGAGCAAGATGCATGAGCAAAGATCATGGGATTCGGCTGGTGGTTATTCCGGAATAGAGAAAGAATACGTGTGGTTGCCGTGAAGCTCGCAAGGATGAAGCTCATCCGGTTGAGATGCGGCTGGGGAATCTAGGAGGTGGGTCGAACGGCTAGGAGTATGAACAAAGGAGTTTGTTCGTGGACGTGGCTTGGATTGATGAAGACTCGGACTCTGTTCCGAAGCAACAGGGAATACGTGGGTGGCTGAAGTTATCGTGAACGCTGGGAGCTAGGAGTTTGAAGTTTATCCGTGGATAACAGAAGGCTGGATGCATTGGATGGTTATGGATGCAGGGGAGATCCGTGGATGGAACGAGAGGAAATCTAGGAGTTGGGAAGAACAGTGACGTGGATGGGAGCTTGGTCGTGGGGAGCATGGAGTTTGGATCATTTGAGTAGGGGGAAGATGCTGGGATTCGGGTAAGGAAGCAAGGCTGGATTTTTAGGACTCAGCTCTATCTTGGTTTCGGGCTAAAGAAAGGGACTCAGATTGGTTGAAGCTAACACAGGGGAGGATGATGTGGACATGGGTTCAGCTGCAAACGCGACCTGCATACATTAGGCTCGACCAATAAAAAGAAAATCAATCAAACTTGAATAATTTATTTAAAATGAAATGAGGAAGAAAACACATTTTTTTAGTTAAATTTATAAAATATATGAATTAAAATAATGATAAGTGCTATGAAGAAGAGGTTAATTTATGCATTATTTAGCACTTATCAGAACCCAAACTTTTTTAAATTTAAGCTTATGATTATTACTCAATTTGTTGTTGCTAGACTTTCTATAGTTACATTCATATACTTTATGTCCTAATCTATTGCAGCAATGACAAGTTATATTTTCATTTTTGGCTTTCACAAATATGTTCTTTAAGTATTTTTGTTTCTTATTTGTTTTATATCCTAATCCAGCTTTATCATATACAGCTTTTTGACTATCAAGAATCATATTTAATTTGGTTGAGCTAAGTGTAAACTTGTCTATTAAGGATTTGTATTTTTCAGCATCTTCTTTTAACTTGACGTTTTCAGCAATTAGATTCTCGGTTTCATTTGTGAATCTCCTACTTCGTGTTTCATGGTTATTAGATAGTTTCAGCTTCTCTTCGATAAGAGACTGATTTTCATCTTTTAGAACTTTATTTTTATTGATTAGTTTTTTGTGTTCCTCCATGAGTTCTAAAAATGCATCATGTAATTCTTCAACAGTAAAATCACATTCAAGTTCAGAATCTACCTCATCGTCATTAGCCATATGGAAGATTTGGGCCATCTCTTGTTGATCTTCCTCTTCCGAACTTGACGCCTCACTTTCACTCCATTCAGCCATGAAGTTCTTCTTCTTAAGTTTTCTTGCCATCCACTTCAATTCCGGACAGTCTATCTTGAAATGTTCGGGCTTGTTACACTCATAACAAATTGGTGTTTCCTTTTCCTTTTCTTTGTCCTTACCCTTTTCTTTGCTTGAGCTACCTTTCAAGAAGGGCTTCTTTTTATGAAATTTCTTCCTTCCTCTCATAAATTTTCTGAATTTTCTTCCAAGCATAGCCATTCCTTCTTCATCAAATTCCTCCTCATCATCAAATTCTTCCAATTCAGTTTCCGTATTTTGGAATTAGTAGTCTTTAATGCAATGGTCTTTCTTCTCTTGACCTCATCTTCTGAATTTTGCCTCATGGTCAACTCATGGGTCATGAGTGATCCTAGAAGTTCCTCCAATTGCAGTGTATTGAGGTCATTTACTTTCTGAATTGCTGTTACCGTTGGCCTCCCAACTCTTGGTAGAGGACCTGAGAATTTTTCGCACCAATTCAGAGTTAGTATAAGACTTTCCTAAACTCTTTAGCCATTTATGATTTCCGTGAAACGAGTAAACATTTCAGTTATGGACTCAGTGGATTCCATTTTAAACAATTCATACTTATGTACTAATATGTTTATTTTTTGACTCCTTAACTTGATTAGTTTCTTCATGTGTGACCTCCAGTTTATCCCAAATTTCTTTTGTAGAGATGCATGTAGATATTCTATTGAATTCACTTACATCTAGTGAACAGTAAAGCACATTAATTGCTTTAGCATTTAGTTATGCTAGTCTTCTATCACTCTCATTCCAATCCATTTCTGGTTTGGGAATGATTGTGGCCCTCTATACTAATTAATGGGTGTGTGAGGTCCTCTAGTTATAATATACCACAATTCATAGTCTAGAGCTTGAATGAATATCCTCATCCTAGCTTTTCAGTATGTGTAATTAGTGACATTAAATAGAGGATGTCTATTTGTGGATGACCCTCACTCATAGAACATCCTACTTGGGTTGTCATGATATTTGTCTCTTGATTGTGAGATCAACAAAATACTATGTGAGCACCTTGCTCTGATACCACTTGTTGCCCAAGGTGACAAAGCCAAGAGGGGGGTGAATTGGTTTTTCTAAATTTTTGCTATCTTACTTTAGTCAATTGATGAGTGAGTGAAATTGAACTAATACACAATACAAACATACAAGAAGTATAGTGGTTCGGTGCTCTCCTAAGCACCTACGTCCACTCCCCAAGCGACCCTTGGGAATTCACTATAATTCTACAGATTACAGTTGGATTGTTTTCCGGGCTCACAATCCAAAAACCTTTACACTTTGGTTTTCCGGGATCACCAAAAATCTATGTTGGTTTTACGGACTCACCAACGAACCTTTACAATTGGTTTTACGGGTCACCAATAAACCTACACCGTTGATTTTGCGGGCTCACCAACAAACCTTTACAAGGTGATTAACAAAAGAAAGAAGAAAGTTGAAGCTCCTAGATGAGCAAATATAACAATTATAAGCTACAAAGAAGAGTTTATAATATAGTTATCGCTTGATGAAACTTCTCTCCTTCTTTGTCAAGAATGCTTTACTCTTCAAGGATGGATGGAGCTCTTAATATCTCTTGGAATCCACTCAACCACTTTCTTTTAACTCTTTGAATGAAGCACTTGGATGAAGAAGATTAGGGCTCTTGTCTTTCTTGTGTAAGCTTTGATATTTTGCAAAAGGATGTTTTCTCTGATGAATAGTGTCCCTTTAAATAGTTTTCCTCACCCATTGAACACCCCCCATTGGTCAGATTTCAAAAACTAGCTGTTACTTACTGTTGGAGGGACAAAAAGAACTTCTGCAGAACTAGCCGTTATGCTTCTGCCCGTGCTTGGGTCGACTCAACTTTTACTGGGTCGACCCAACTTTCACTTGGGTCGACTCATGCAACATTGGGGTCGACCCTCTCAGGAAACACAGAACCTTGTATTTCAGACTCCTTCACTTGGGTCGACTCAACAATTTTTGGGTCGACTCAAGGTTCAGTTGGGTCGACTCAAATTTCACTTGGGTCGACCCTCTCAGAGATTCCAGAGAACTGATTTTTGAATGACATAGCCTTTGGGTCGACTCATGTTCAATTGGGGTCGACTCAAGGTTGGGTCGACTCAAGTTCCATTTGGGTCGACCCTCTCAGAAATTCCAGAGACTTGTTTTCTTGAGGCTTGAAGATGGGGTCCGACTCAACTTTCACTTGGGTCGACCCAAGTACTGTTCATCCGTGCCATTTTGCAGAAGTGTGCCAGATGTTTCCTTGATATGCCGGGGTCGACTCCACCAATCTTGGAGTCGACTCAATCCACATTTTGCTGCAAACTTAAGGTTAGATTCATCCATATAATCAATGAAATAACTTCAAACAATTTTGAATATATGTCATGGTGGTGCTACATACTCTAAACAATGAAAATTACTATTGTCCACTTAAGAGTACGTTTCACTTGAAACTTTGCCGAATTGAAATTTTGAATTCACTATCCCTTTCTATCGCAAATTTTATCTTATTTTTAATTCATTAAAATACATCTTGATCTCATTCTACTAATGTACCTGAGAGTGACGAATTAGTAATGATGTATCATATTACCTTGTAATATTTAATTAGGTATAACCCTCAATGGTTGTGTTAATCATCAAAATAATGCTATCATCCTCATAGAGGGCCATCCTAACTTATATCGTGCTTGGAATGACATGTGATGTTGGGCTTGAACTCTAAATCACAACTTAACTTTCACAAAAAAAAAAGAAAAAAAAAAGAAAATGAAATGCAACTCATAGAAAGTCTGCCTTCAATTAAGCTTGAGACCATCCACATAAGACATCTTCGAGCATTTGGAAAGGAGAGAAAGGCGCCCTTGGAATTTAACAACCTTTGCAGATTCGATGTGCTTTTGGATTTAATGTCGTTGTGACTGCAAATGTGATGGGTGAATAGAACAATTAATCTTTAAACATATAATAGATAGACTAATATAATACTATTGGGTGTTCCACTTGAGTTCAAACATAGGCTACATGGCATTATGAATAAGAAAGAAAACATAAACCTCAAGGCCTTCAAGTTTCCATGAGAAACATTTTAAAACTTTAAAAGGTTTCAATTAACACCATAAATTTAATTTAATATAGCAATATGCTCCAATCATCACTCCTGATCTAGCGCTACGGCCAATCCAGTTTCATTTTCTTCGAATGGTGGTATAATAGTGGCAAAAATTCTTGAAGGATAAAATACCTGGATCCACGCTACTTTCTATTCTTCCTGCCACCCATATCATTTTGGCTAACCTAGTGTCTCTAAGTCTCGCCTAAGCAAACTTGATGGCGCACCCTCTACCTTGATCAATCAAAATCTCCAAGAATACTAAGTTTCTTGGTTTGCCCGGAATAGTATAAAAAGGACGACAATAAGCTTTCTAACATGCACGGTAGGATCCCACATAGACATCGTCACGTTGTTTCTGGTGGGATACTATGCAGTTATTATCCCACTATTTCTGGAGAGATTTTGTGCAATCATCATCGAAGCTGTTTCCAATGGGACACGACGTAGCTTCCATCATATCAGTAAGGAGACAATCAAAGCTTGCTCAACAATGGCTCTGATTCATTACATCACATTACATTATAACTACAATGTATAGTTTACATATTATATAAGATTTCGAGCATCATGATGTCAAACCAGGTTAATTTCAAGTATGGTTAAAAATTAATCTTGACGCCTATAAATTTGGTTCAAGTTCGATTCAGTTTAAATCTGAATCAAGTTTGATCAAATCTTTTAGGTGCCAAAGCTTTGCAAGTTAACGTGCCATGTTAGGAAGAATATGTTTAGAGAGTCATGGAGACTCTGTTTCACTTTTAACATACATCAAGAAAAAGGTGGCAAAAGCAAAAAATCGAGACTCTATTGATATAGAACTGGCGTTACGCCAGCCTATGAGGAGCCATGCGCCTTTCACGCGTTCTCACCAAGCTCCGCGTTAACCCCCGGCCGTCCTTCCGTGGCTTCTCCAACGACCCTTCACCGCCTCTCGCCAATGAGATCTTCCGCTCGGCCCGCCGATCCGGCGGCTACACCCAGGGCGACGCCACCTATCTCTCCCTCGCCCGCGCCTTCTCCGATGCCGATATCCCGGACCTCCCCGCCCTCCGCCGCCTCCTCTCCCGCATGCCGCCGCGACCCCGCCCCTTCCCCGAGCGCGTCTTCATTCCCATCTTCCGAGCCCTCGGCCGCGCGGGCCTCCCCCTCGCCGCCCTCCGCCTCTTCGATCGCCTCCTCCCTGCCTTCCGCTGCGCCCCCTCCGCGCCGCTCCCTCAACTCCGCCCTCGCCGCCCTCCTGTCCTCCCCACGGCCTCCCGCCTCCCTCGCCCTCCCCTTCATCTCCTCCGCCCTTCGCCGCCACCCTTCCCTCTCCCCCAACCTCCTCACCTTCAACCTCCTCCTCAAGGCACTCTGCCGTTCCGGCTCCCTCGACTGCGCCCTCAGCCTCCTCCGAGATCGCCGCCTCGACGCCGGCGATGGCCTCCGCTTCCCCCTCCTCCTTCGCCCGACGTCTACTCCTACTCCACCCTCATCGATGCCTTCGCCCGCGCCGGCCGTCTCGACGACGCCCTCGCCCCTGCTTGACGAAATGGCAGCTCGACGGCGTGGCCCCTCCACCGTCACCTTCAACTCCCTTCTCCGCGCCCTCTGCCGTACCGGCGACCTCCCCGCGCCGCCAAGTTCGCCCGCTACATGCTCCTCAAGGACTGCCCCCCCGACCCCTCTCCACCTACAACACCCTCGTCCACGGCCTCTGCCTCCGTGGCCGCCTCGACGACGCCGCCGCCCTCCTCGCCCGCATGCCTCGCGACGGCTGCAAACCCAATGAGGTCACCTACGGCACCCTGGTCGACGGCCTCGTCCGCCTCGGCCGCCCCTCCGACGCCAAGCACCTCGTCGAACACATGGCGGCGAATGGCCTCCGCCCCAACGAGTTCATCTACTCCGCCCTCATCACCGGCTTCTTCCGCTCCGGCGACCCGGACGAGGCGACGAGAATATGGGACGAGATCACCGCCACCACCACCTCCTCCTCCTCCTATATAAAGCCCAACACGGTTCTGTACACTGCCCTCATCGACGGCTCTGCCGCCACGGGCGGATGGGAGGCCGCGGAGGAGCACTCGGTACGATGACCGCGGAGGGCTGCACCCCGAATGTGCTGACCTTCAGCTCCATCATAAGGGCTACTTCCAGGCGGGCAACAGCCAACGGGCGCTCGCCACGTGGAATCGTATGGTTGCACTCGGGTGCGAGCCCAACGAGGTCAGCTACAGTATAATTGATCCATGGCTTATGCGAAGAGGGGAAGCTCAAGGATGGTAATGATGGCCTGGAAGAACATGTTAAACAACGGCCGCACCCCAGACTTGATCGCGTACACCTCCATGATCAGAGGGCTGTGCGAGGCCGGGATGGTGGATGGAGGGATGAGGCTGTTGAACGATATGCTGGCTCGCGGAGACGTGGAACCGGATGCCGTCACCTATAACGTATTGTTTCATGGTTTGTTGGAGGGCGGTAACCTCACCCGGGCGATGGATTTGCTGGGTCGGATGTTGGATAGGGGGTGCGATCCGGATCCGGTCACCTGCAACATATTTTTGAAATGGTTGGTGGTGGAGGGAAAGGGGAGGGAGTTTTTGGATGGCTTGGTGGTGAGGCTGATCAAGAGGGGGAGGGTGGAGGGTGCTTCTGAGATTGTGGAGGTGATGCTGAGGAAGTGTCTGGCTCCGGAAGCATCCACTTGGGAGAAGGTGCTGAGAGGAGTTTGTAAGAGGAAGAAGGTTTGGAGGATTATTGATAGTGCTGGGTGGAGATGTGGGGATAAAAGTTTTGAATAGTTGAGCTTGTGTTGTACATTTATTTATTTTTTGTAACTTGTATGCCTGAATTCTTTTTTGTGGCATTGGCACAAGGGGCGATGAGTTTGATTGTTACGAATAACATTAGTCACAAAATCTTTCTTATGAGAAACATTGAGTTCAAGATTTCCTTTAACCTAAATGCTGTCTTGTTTAGTAACTTATACATGGCGGCTCAGTTGCCTGTGCAATTCCCAAGCGACTCTAGATTCGGCCAGTTGCCAGGACAGAGCAGATTGCGAGCGCATCAGCCAGTTAACTACAGCATTGTCCTTGATCGGTGCCAATATTATTCACTTTAAACGCCAAGGTCGGCGGAATTGTCCCAAACCGGACGATTTCGACCGATCTGAGCCGTACCGGTGACATCATCGGATATGGTTCCGGCTGGTGGCTCATTGGTACGTTTTCGGAAATGGAAATGAGATCCGTTGTCAGAGCCGAACAAAAGAAAGGAAAGAGAGAGCGAGCAGGTGAGAGAGGGGGAGAGGTCGAGAGAGCCGATAGAGGCTGCGGCAGGTGAGGCTGTGGCCAATTCCTCTATTTCGAACGAAACAAAGTCCGGCTCGCGGTTTAAATAATTTTAGATTTTTTAAATGAAGTCATCAAATCGCTTGCCGACTTCACTTAAAACTTGCAAAATTTTTTAAGGCCGCGACTAAATTCCTATTTCGTTTGAAACAGGAGAACCGGCCGCAACCCTAGCCTGTCGCGGCCTCCGCCCGCCCCCTCCTCCGCGGCGTCCTCTACCCTCCGCCGGCGTCCGCTTCCCTCCCTCTCTCCTCCTTCTCTCTTTTTCTCTTTTCCTCTCTCCCATGGTACCCGTGCCCTCGCTCATCGGTCCAAGGCCCGGCACGTCCCATATCGGCTCGTGCTACCATAGAATTGGTACGGTGTCTGGTACCGGTTCCTCCGACTTTGCTTTAACCATTCCCATATGCAATGCTGACGAAGAGAAGGGGGGAAGGGTGGATCCAGAAGGCCTTGCCACTGTGGTAATGCCGCTGCAGTTCAGGAGAATTGAAGGAGGTGGGATCATATGAGGTATGTTCAGTTTCATGGGCAGAATACAAACTGCAGCAGCATTGAAGAGACCTTTCTGACATAGCTCTGTTATGAATTTGGGACAATCCAAATTGCAGACAGGTGTAGCTAAGCAGTAATATAAAGGGCATAGACTACCAGGCTTGCCTGCCTAAGGAAGGAATAAGACAACAGTCCTTGATGCAGATGTTCAATGGTGTTTATTTGGGTCTAATTTGGTCATTCTACATCGATTCTGGAGTTCCTTTAGAATGAAGTTAAAGGGGACCATCGCTGAACTGGTTCATTAGTGTTGATAAGTTTCCCAGGGTATCCATGAAAAAGATAATAGAAAGAGGCTTTTCTAATTAACAGATTTCACCAATAAAACCCTTGCCTCTTTAAACAAGTTTAAAAAACTGCTTGTATTGGAAATGAGCGTTAAACCGCTAATTGAAAGCAATCAAGAGCATTTATTGTTTAAATTGTACTGTGGGAAGGAAGGTATACCTTGTCAATTGCTTCTGTTGCATGTGAAAATTCGTGCAATACCCCATGCCTCCTTTTAATGCAATCTTAGAAGTCCTTAGCTAAGATATGGTCGGTCGGGTAGAATGGTAGAATTTCCTAGATCTGGTGAGTTAGCACAGGCACAAACTGAAGAAAATTTTTTCTACTCTGCTGCGAAAGCTGTTGTAACTTTGCAATTCTGCAGTCAGGAAAGACTACACAACTTCGCATCCATTATTAAAGAGAAAAGACCTATATCAGCTTCACACTTTTTTCCTCCTCAGATGATACAAGTTGACATGCTAAAACAATGTTTCAGGATCTAAATATTGCATCACACAAGCAGCTCACACTTCTTATAGCACCATAATTTAATGACAGAAAATTTCAGCAGGACTAAGATAAGTTTTTGGATTTGTCCCTTTGAGATCACTTAAGAAGGATGTCCTGATTTGCTATTTTAATATTATTCTCTGTTTCTGAACTACAGATTGATGAACTTTAAGCTCGCACGATGTTTTATTGACTCTTGAAATATTATTTCATTCATGACAAAAGGATTATTTCCAAGAAAGATAACCATCACTTGTCATCCTCTGGGACACAATCAAATATATTTTTTATGAATCAGCAATTTCACTAAAGAAAATTCCATCCCTCCTAAATTGCTTGGGAATGTTTTGTTCATCATTTTGACTAAAAGAAGTCGAAATTACAAGGCTCCTTCTGCTGTCGCTGCTTTCCACACATACTTGAGTAAAATAAACATGACAAAACAATTCAGCACATAAAACAAGTTCTTGAAAAGTTATGGTTCAGTGAATCAGTGAGCCACATGCATTGCACATCACTAGTCACAGTTTGATGCCAAAGAAACTTGATTTACCCCAACTGAACTAGTTCACATTTGACATAGACAATCCAAGCATGGAATCTATGCCTAATCTGAACGTAAAACCAGATATGAATAAGCTTCGATCATCTATTGAAATTATTTTTTTGATTTTCTTATACATCCTACTCTTCTTCACAACCTCCAACTGCTGGTAGTTGAAAATTTGCGTTTCTTTTAAAATAATAGCTCAAGCATTGAAAATGTGCTCTCTGAAGTTAAAATCATGCTATCTTGTCCCATGTTCAGGCGTCTCTATCTCAAGTGGCTTCAGTCCTTTGATAAGCATCAATATATATATAAAGCACATGAGGTTTACTCCTCAATAGAAGTGTGCATCGAGGTTAATTAACAATTTCAAAACCATAATAGCAATAGCAATTTTAGACATATCAGTCCTATATCATTGTTTGAACCAATTTTTTACATGCCACAGTTTCTTATTCTAATTAGTGATAAAATACAAGATCTTAGATGTTGATTTAAGAAAAGCATATGTTTATTAGTTTCAATTATCCTCACTAGCATGCTCTTTTATGCAAATATTTATCTTATATTCGATATTTTAGCCCATGTATTTATGCGTTAACATATCTACATTTGTTAACCATTTCTGATCA
This sequence comes from Phoenix dactylifera, assembly GCF_009389715.1. Lineage (NCBI taxonomy): Eukaryota > Viridiplantae > Streptophyta > Magnoliopsida > Arecales > Arecaceae > Phoenix > Phoenix dactylifera. The sequence continues at coordinate 108,208 of NW_024068365.1, read as the reverse complement.
TGCACTGAAGTTGTATATCATGCTATTATTAAGACAAAAAACTATTCTTGTAAGAGAATTGGACAACGTAAGGTCTTGATATATATGCTGGAACTCAGTTTATCCACAAAATCTGTGCATGAGTTTTTGAGCCCAAGTGCATCTCTCTCTCTCTCTCTCTTCTCTCTATCTCTTCTCTTCTCTTCTCTCTATATATATATATATATATATATATATATAATATATATATATAGAACCACACACTACACATATACATATATATATATAGACATATATAATTAAGATAATGTTATATCTGGTGTAACTCTTATAGAGTTACAATATTTTTTTTAAAGAAAGTAGATAACGGAAGTCCCACATTAATAATCAACCCTTTAGATGTGATCTATAACCTCTAAATTTCTTACATATCGACAATCTTTTCATTAGAGATTTGTAGCTTATACATCAAGTGGTCAAAAAATATATATTATTTCAATTTACTTAATTGTTTAATTTTTGACCACTTAATGCACATAACTAGAGTTCTCTAAATGATATAATTTTTAGTAATGCAAGTAGTTTAGAAATAGGAACGGCCCGGATCATGGATGTAGGATTCCCATCATCCAATTTCAAAAAATATATGACTATATATGAGTTTACACTAGATTTGTGTGTGTGTATACTTGTTTGTATACAGCAGAAAGGCTTAATTAGGGATAAAAGAAAGTTCCTAGGATTCCTCTTTGTCTATGATTTTAACCAATAAAAGGATATTTTAAGATAGTGTTATTAATGCAAACATGACTTCATGGATTTTATAACTAACTTTGTATTCTCGCCCCTATTGACCGTATGGACCTTATTCATTGACTTCTCAAGTACGTGAATGGGAATTAGTTCTCCTTTTATGTAGGCTACATCTGCTCCTAATCAATTAGTATCCTATGCTTAAACGAGTATCCTTAATTTTGTATTGGATTTTGCTATAACTATTTTTTCTTCATAAATTATTCATATAACTACTCCACTGCTCTCATGTCATGAGTGGGTGGGAAGATAGGCGTAACTTCCCTACTCCTATCAATATCGTGGTAGTAGTAATGTCCTATCCATACCATCATTTTTGACTCCACTCGATTGAGACTTCATTTTGGGTTGATAGTTCTCGCCCCCTCGGTCTACACTGCATTCACTCATTTTGCACCCTTGATGTTTTAGCCTACATCTCCTTGATGTATCAACCTTTAGATCATAGTTGTTAATCTGGATGCAGTGTAAACAATGCTCCCCCAAATGTTATTAGTCGACAGCTAAGAGGGTGATGGAATTTATTCAATACTATATCTATCGACCTAATTTTGGAATTGGGTATCATTTAACTTGGCCAATTCAAAGCCATGGAGGATTTGGTAGAGGTGACTCAAACTCAAGCAGTAGGTAAAAACCATGAAGGATCTGGAAGAGGTAAGACTTATCATTGTGTCTGCCCCCGAGCATATGACCTCGATGTGCAAACTATCCAAGGAGAAATTAGTGGCCTCCATTGATGCAATTGCCTCCCAAGACCTTTGATGGTGATAAGCTATATTGTAGGATAATAGCACTGTTCCCCTCCCTCCATCTATTACCGCCAAAGTTTGCTGTCTGAGTATCCGGACCCTGTAATAATACCATCCTCTTAACAATATAATATGTGGTATAGTTCATACGGCGAGGTATATCCAAGTGTCAGTATATGTATGAGACTACGTACCGGTTCGGTACCCGGTGGTGTGTACCAACCGATACGGCAAACCTTGGTCCACAATGGTATCACTGAGCCTTCAATAATAGAGACTTGTGTTGGGCGTAGGTTGACTAACCCTTCACTAATATTTGTCTTATAATTACTATCTGGGCAGCATACTGATGGTCCAAAGTGGTCCGGTCCTAGTGTTCAACAAGAAATATCAACTCTAATATGATCTGGTATAATTTCTCGCTCGCTAGTAGGATTTCTGTCTTGCCTCAATCTATAAATCTTGAGGACTCCATAAACAGTCTCAGTCTCTTTCTCTGATAGGATGAAATTCCAAAGTTAAGTTCCTCAAAGACCTCAATATTTTCATGCAAGGATTGATAAGCTGATTCATTCGCCACAAAGACATGATTAGCTAATTCTACACAGTATACGTTGGAATTTGTTTGTGGTTAAAGTATCGGCTCTTGATAATAGAAAATTGTTTCGACTTGTTCTAAGCACCAAGATTGAAGATGTCATGTAGTGCTTCATAGTGACCTTAGCATGGTGGCATCTTCACTCTTAACTGCTTTATCAATCTCTGAGCATAGAAGCATGATGTCAGTTATGCGATTGTCCCACCATGCATGCCAACAAAACTTGTTTCCTTTTTCTATCCTATCAAAGTGTGCCAAGAAACTTATTGGCTGATGGAAAGCATGACCAAGTCCAATGACAAATAGGTAGATAAATGTGCAAGCATGCCACCGGCATTAGAACAGCTAGAAAAAAAGATAATTAGAGGGAGGATATGAGATTAGCATGGGTTCAGATGCCTTGACCTTCAAAAATTTCCATCACCATCATACCACTATTCAAAGAAGAATGGAGTTGAATAAAAATAGGATGTAGCTTGGTCTACAATAGCAGAGATCTAAGTTAACAACTACTTATAAGGTAGAATCCAATTACTAAATAAATTGTAGGATAAACTAAAGCTAAGAGAAGACAAAATAGAATTTTGATATATTGGATGTCAAAATGATCTTTTTTTAGCATTACAACATTGTATTTATAAGTGACCCTCATTAACTGCCTTGACACATGTCCTTGCCATTGCATGCCATATGAGCCACTATTGCTAAGAATGGTAGATAGTGTTACTAATCTAGTCACATCTTAGGTAGTAGAAAGATAGATAAAACTACCCGACTCCTCCACATCATAAGTAGGGGAAAGATAGGTGTAACTACCCCACTCCATGCATGTCATAGGTAGTGGTAACTATTGCCAACCACCATCCATGGACTTTGTTCCATTAAAGTTACGCTCTAGACTGATAGTTCTCCCCTTTTTGGTCTACAACGATATTCACTTTGGCCTGCACTATTGCTATTTGGCTTGTATTCCCTGAATGTTTCATCCTTTCAATCTGGATATGGTGTAAACAGCTAGATATTCATCAGAGCAAAAGCATAATCTAATTAGAGAGAAGGAAGAACTTCTTCAACCCACTCAGCTCGAATCTCTCAAAAAATATTTAGATAAATATAGAAAATTTTATAGAAGTAGAATCTAGGTCCTCTTTTTCTTCCAATAATCTATAACAAACTGAGATACATAGCCTCTATTTATACTAGTGATGTTTCGAATTTGATTCTTTTCAAATTCAAATAGAAATCAGCTTTCCCAAAATATACATGACTAGTGGAAATAAACTTGAAAAAGCTAAAATTTTATAGAAAGTAAGATTTTGATTCCTATAGTCGACTTTGTCTTTAGCTAGTCCATTTAATTTCTTCCTAAATTGGAAGATATTATCAATCGAAGTCTTTATTAAAATGAAAATTTTTGATTTGATCAGTTTATTTTGAGGCTTGAACAATGAAATTTAGGCCTGATTACTCGATGCATTGCATCATTTAGGAGATGTCATAGTAGATCTTAAAGGGTTAAAATAATATCAATCAAGCATCATACAACTAAATAATGGCCTCTAGAAGTTTGGCACACAATTGAGCTTCTCGATATAGTGGATCCTACTTTTGGAATCTGTCTAACCCTATCCATAGTAGCCCAAGTGGTCTACAATCGAGTTTAGTAATTACTCCTGAATCAGGGCTTGACCGTTTAAAAGATTTAGCTCTTTCTAACTCAAAACTAAAGAATAAAAAATGTGTGATTCTCCATCTCGTGATTGAACCACTTAGCTTTTTTGGAAGTTGATCCTTCTAAACCAATTCAAAAAGACTCGGTCCTCCCATGCTTAGCTTTTATGACTTCTTTCGAAAACACAGTCCAATGGCCTTTTTACAACCTTGGTCTTCTTTACTTCCGAATCTCAAGAAACCACTCATCCCCACTTCTATATCTGAACTCCACAGTAGGGTCGTTCCTTGCCATCCTTCCTCGTAGAAGATGATGATGGCTTCTCCATGATCCTCGATCTCGATCAATCGATTGATGGAACCAAGAGGCAAGAGCTTGGCCTCTTGTGAGTGGTATTAGCTTCTCGTATCATCATTACAAACTTATCGTAGGCATGAATAAGTCGCTTTGCCTAGGCAAACGATTGTGAGATCTATGTTTTCTTATGTTATAGAGGCATTGATCATGAATTCCTTGTTTACAAAGTCGATAATTCCTTTATTGCCTATAGAAGATAATATCTTGATCCTAAAGGTATGAATACCAAAGGATGACCATGCAGATATCCAAAATAACTACTTCATATGTCACATAGTCAATTTTTCTCTCAGTTATTGTGAATTTAAAGCTACATTGCTTTGGTTGTTGCCCAGTAGATACAACCCAAGAGGAGGGGTGAATTGGGTCTTTTAAAAACTTTTATACTACTTATAAAACTTTTCAATTAATTATGCTAAAGTTCTATAGATGCAACAGTGGAATTTAAACTTAGCAACGGTTTGGATTTATTGAATGAGACTTGATTAAGTAAATTGAATATGCTTGCAACTTAAAGGATGCGCAGATAAGAGTTAAGCAAGCAATTTATCTAAGTAAGTAAGTGAGCAAGTTAGACAATGACAAAAAGCATCAAAACACAACAACATATAGTGGTTCGGTGCACCCCAGCACCTTACATCCATCCCCAAGACCTCTTGGGAATTTCACTATAATCCTCCAGATTACAGCCGGTTGTTTTACAAGCTCACAACCCACTTGTTGTTTTGCGAGATCACAACGAACTCGGTCGGTTTTCACAGGCTCACCGACTAGAACCAACCGATTGTTTTCTCGGGCTCACAATCCAACCCAGTTTGGTTTCCCAAAGGCTCACCAACCACAACCTTACAACGTTGGTTTCCTTTGGCTCACCAACCAACCTTAACACCGTTGGTTTTTTCCTTTGGCTCACCAACAAACCTTAACCCCCTTGATTCAATCCCCTTGATTGAATCAAGTTACAAGATATTAGACAAAGATTTAAAGGAAATACAAGCTTCTTAACTTAAGCAAATATAGCAACTATAAATAAGTAAAGTAAAGAGAAGAAGCCCTCAACTGATTCGTAGATGGAGGAACTCGGCTTCTTCTTCTCTTGACCCTCTTCTGATTTTGCATGAAGTGGAGGATCACGCAAGGCAGCACACAGTTGAAGAGGAAGCTTTGGGATTCACTTGGATGCTCTTCTTCTCTCTATTTTGCTTTGAATGGCCCTTTGTGCTCTTGGGAGATTTTTCTTTGAGATCTCTTTCCTAAGTGTTCTCTCCCTCTTCCATATTTTCTCCCCTTGCTCTCCCCTTGATTTTATAGCTTTAGAGAGTGTGAGAAACAAATCTAGCCGTTAGAGACAAAATAGAGCCGTTCTGCACATTCTGCAACTCCTGACATGTTTCCGTTGGGATTGGAGTCGACTCGGCGATCTGGAGTCGACTCGCCTGGTGCAGGAGTCGACTCGTGCTTTTCTGGAGACGGCTCGGCAATTGTTCCAGATTTGAATTAAAGTGCTGTCTCGACTTGGAGTCGACTCGACTCAACCTGGAGTCGACTCCCCAATGTCCGGAGCTGACCTGGCATCTTTGGAGACGACTCGTTCCAAGGAATCCTGAGATGTATTTTTCAAGTTGCTCACTCGAGTCGACTCGGAAATTCTGGGAGTCGACTCGGCGCTCAGAGTCCGAACTCCCGATCTTCTGTCTTTTGACTCGTGCCGTCCTAGAGTCGACTCGAACTGTTTCGGAGTCGACTCGGCTCTCAGTATCCGAAAAGCAGTCTTCTGTCTTTTGAGGTAGCGCTGCCTTGGAGTCGACTCGGACTTTGTGGGAGTCGACTCGGCTCTCAGTGTCCGAAAGTTGCTCTCTGACTTTTGCTTTGTATCACACTGGGAGTCGACTCTCGCTTCCTTTGGAGTCGACCTGCCAACCATCGGAGTCGACTCGAGTTCCTCCGGAGTCGACTCGGCTCTTAGGGTCCAAAATAACTTCTCTGTCTTTCTGTCTGTAACTCCCTGGAGTCGACTCGTACTACCCTAGAGTCGACTCGGCAAGCATCGGAGTCGACTCGCGCTCTTCAGGAGTCGACTCGTTGACAGGTTCTGAGATGAATCTTTCTGTCTGGCTGTCTGTTGCTCCTTGGAGTCGACTCGGAACTGTAGGAGTCGACTCGAGTGCCTTTCCTTTGAATTGTTCTTAAAACTTGCTCTTCTAAATTGAAGCCTTTGAACTTGAATCTTGGGCCAATGAGGTGTGGCTTTCTTCTAACTTTTCTTGAGAGCTTTGGAGGCCTTCTTGAATTCTTCCAACTTGCTATGTTCCTTGCAAAATAAATAATCTTCTTCTTGCAACACAAACATTAGTATTTATACTTCAAGGTTTGTGATCATCAAATCAATCTTTAAATCATCTTTGGGTCATCAGTCTCCCCTTTTTGATGATGACAAAACTTGGAGTATATGCAATATATTGTGTTCTAGAAGTAATGCATAGCTAAGTTGTTTGAAGTAGAAAAATATATCTTTAAATATACTTCATGATAATGCTTTAGATTTAATCAACTTAACATAATCAGCATTATGAGCATATACTTAGATATTTCCCCCTTTTTGACAACATCAAAAAGATTGTGAAACATTAAGCACAAAGATAAGAATACTCAAATATTTCTTTTCCTTATTGTACTCTGATTTGCATGTCAAATTATTGCAAGGATATGAATCATATAACTCAAGGCAATAACGTTAGAATAAGATTAATGAGTATAGATCAGAGCCAATTAAGATAATTTCAGAGTAGAACACATCGAATGTGATTCCAAAGATAGTTTTCAAATCAAGTGTAGGTGGAATCTTTCTTAAGTTAATTCAAGAAGTACCACGAATGATATTCAAAGAAAGCACGAATAGAAATCTAACCTCTCTTCAATAATAAGTATGAAAGCTTGTTCATTTAAGAACTTTTACCCCAAAATATTAAGTATTTTATCAACATGAGAGCAATTTAATTAATTTTCAGAGTATAAGATCAAAACTTATATACTTGAAAAACATATCATCATGTTGGATCATTAATTCTTAATGACTTCAAAGTTCTTTTATGATAATAAGAGCATTGGGGCACTAATACCAAAATATGGATTCATGCAATTTTTGATACATCTTAGAGCTCTTTTAAAGACTTTCTTTTATTCCTTTAGAAAATAAGCACAATTTGATACATATAATAATGAATTGGCATAAAAATTGAAGTTCTAAAGAACAAGCCAATAAGAACTCATTTCAAGGTATAAACTTATTATATAATTAAAGCAAGTCTTGCAATATTAGGAGGTTCACCAAAATCAATCAAAAAAAATAAATAAAATAAAGGTATGCATCAAATTAAAGTAATTTTTAGGATAAGATACTGAATATCTAAAGCTTCCCCTCAAAAGATGCATTCTTCTTTAATCATTCTTTTCTATTGTTGAATTTCAGATTTTAGTGATAAACGTGAATAAAACTGAAATTCTATGATATCGAGAATGTAGAGTAATCTAGTATTATTCAAAATTTGTAGCAATTACTCTTTCTAATCCTTCAAGACAAAGTTATGGTTTCTCTTAATCTTAGAGAAATGTATAGAAATATTATTCAGAAAATGATTCATTTGAAGCTCAGTTTCTTTCAAAAGCATTTACATTTTCTTTCTTTTAGAATCATTTGAGTGAGCTGAAATATTTCTAGCTTTAAGATCATTCACTCTATATATATATTCTGATGGAAGTCTTTAAGAATGTAGGAGAGAAAATATATAGATGATCATTGGGGTATATATATTTATAGAACTCAATTTCTTAACCATAGTTTTTCAGCAATGTATACATGAAACACAATAAATCTTTTTTAATATCAAAATAAAATCATATATTTAGAAATTTTTATTTGCAATCAAGATCATCGAAAGACACATCATTTGGACCAATATTAGTACACTTGAAGATAAGAAATGATATGTTTCGGATGCGTATCGGAGCAATCAACCAAGGCATCAAAATTAATTCTGTTTTCTTAAATTAAGATTTTATTTAGAAATCATATTGAGTTTAAGCGTTTATACAAAATTCATATTCTGAATTTCATAAAGATTTTCAATAGAGGCTTTCAAAGTCATAATTTGAGATATGTATCTTCCACATTGTAGCTCATCTTAATCATTACGATTGAAAACACATATTTCAAACATATAAGAGCATATTCAGAATATTTGTATTTATTATTGAGTTTGATACAAAATGGAGGATATTTTAACAAGTATTAAGATATTATGTATCAAAGTTAGGCAAGTAGAAAGATAGATCAAGATCAATTCATTTTGCCTAAATAGAGATATCTTTCTCTTCTTCTTTTTACAAATTTATTCAACTTTCAGTTTTTAAAGATGATTGTGAACGACAAATCTGAAATTTCTTTTCAATAATACCCAAAAACAATTTTATGCAGTATTCCAAACATTCAATCAAATTGTCCAAGCATGGAGCATTACAAAATATTGAGAACCCATAATTTAAGACATCATGCCACATGCAAAATATATTATGTGTTAAGTCATGCATTAAAATAACAAGCATGTCAATGATCAAAATCAATTCTTTTCAAATAAACTCTCCCTATTTAAACATACTCTTGCATTGATTTCATCCTTAAAGTGTGTTTTCAAGTGATTAAAAATTTGACTTGATTCTTTTTATATACTTTCACTTACTTTGTTTTTCATTTTTACTTTATTATGCTCTATACTCTATTTGCTCCCTATCCGGTGGAGTTGGAAGGGCACGAGGTACTACCACTAGCCTCCCTCTTGTGCCGTCCTAATATACCCTACACCGAATAGTTGGGTCAAATAGTGCCGGGTACTACCACTAGCCTCCCATTGGCACCATCTGTCACGACCCCGCCCCGTTCCCGGCAGGCCGCCGCGACGGTCCTAGGGTGCGGGTAGCATAAGGCCACCAGCACCGCGTAGAACCCTACTACCTATCAATCATCAATAATCTTGAAAATTTGGCATGATGCATGCACAAATGATCACTTTTCCTATAGTGACCTGTCAGGATTATCTCAATACATACAACACACTACCTGTCAGAGCAGCAATCACATAATCTGTCACATATAAACCTGGACAATATATAGCAATACATTATCACAGGCACACAACTGATCTGCACACATATATATACCTGCTTCCCAATCCATCCATGGTCAAACCCATATCCACAACAGGATCTATGACTGTAACTATGCACTATATACAATAGAAGGTTTATAATACACCAAAAGATATAAACCTCTATCTACATTATACTATACTATACTATGGAGCGGCCACAGCTAGCAGGCAACCACAATCCTGCTCCTCTCTATACAATACCTTTCCTGCAATCAAAAACATCAAACTGGGGAGTGAGTATATAAATACTCAGTGAGTGGAGTAGAGAGTACTATACACATGAGACAAGATATAATCATGGCTCGAGGTAAAATCTCAAGATCAATAACAAGATGAACATGAACTCACATAAAGAATATGGAGTAAATCATCAATATCACCACAATCAATATCAACTCATCTGAAGCATATATGGAATAATCAAGTCAACATATATGCTACTCATGAATATGTTCAACAGGTCATAGTACTGAATCATATAAATCAGGTGTCAATAGGCTGAATCATCAACAAGACAGCTATCGGGAGGTGGGTTTTACGTCCCAGGCGAACCAGCAACAACTCCCTACTGCCATATGCATACATCGAATATGACACCACACCAATATGTAAATCATCACTAGACAGCTGTCGGAAGGTGGGTTTTACGCCCCAGACGAACCAGCAACAACTCCCTACTGTCACATGCATATGCAGGATAAGACACCATACCGATAACATAAATGCTAGACAGCTATCGGAAGGTGGGTTTTACGCCCCAGCCAACTGTCATACTGCATGCAGGAGACACCAGTACTAGAACAAAATAGACAGCTATCGGGAATGGCGATGAGGCGAACACAGCAATAACTCCCTACTGTCACATGCATATGCAGGATAAGACACCACACTGATCATATAAATGCTGGCCAGTATCCAGAACAGAAATCCATCTCACATCTACATACTAAACGGCACCTCGCGGAAATTCTACATCCGCGGAAAGCCATACTGCACCTCGCGGGGTCTTACTATGCCCGGCGGCAAGCAGAATATAAGTCGTAGGACCGGCCGATCCTACGCCTAGGGCCGTGTCCCCCCTAGGAAGGGACTGGGCTCCGCCCACCCAGAAGGCTACTATGTGCACAAAGGCCGATGTTCAACCCCATCGACTATAGGTGTCCTGCAAATACTGCCAAGCCATGCATAAATGCCATAATGCACTCTTCCAATACTCTACTAAAAAGGAGCATAATCAAGACTACCACTCACTCGGCCACGACCCAATTATAACTAACATCAGGGTTGGGAGTGAGGAATCACGGGAGTACAATGCAACTCAATATACCATGAGAAGGGCTCTACAAGTCTTTGAAATAGAGGAAATGAAATCAATTTACAAAAGAAGTCATTTCACAATTCAGATCCAATTTAATTACTCATAAAGGAGTATAATCAAGCTACGACTCACAAGTCTTTAAAATAGAGGAAATGAAATCAATTTACAAAAGAAATCATTTCACAATTCGGAATCAATTTAATTACTCATCAACCCCTCGTAATTCCTCTCAATGTTTCCTCAAATGCATGTACAGAATAATCAAGCATGGAGAATCAAGATTATAGAGGAATCTACTACAATATCAATCAATATGCTCAAGTGGAATCAATTCACACTTGGCGACATTCATGAAAATGAATTAAGGATGCTCATGGTGCAAAGTACATGACTCCCACTCACCTGTCAATCTGGCACAGCCCTGATACGCCTCCAAAAATCTACAGCAGGCAGTGGGGAACTTCTTCCTCTTGTTCCTAGCTTCTTGCCCAACTGTGACATGCATTTACAATACATTTAGTTTTGTATCAAGGGCTATAATCTACGTGCCAATTATAATATAGGGGACTTTAATTAATTCAACTCCCCCATTCCCTAAATCTTTTTCTTTTCTTTCTCTTTTTCTTTTTCTATTAATTAACTCATCATTTATATGTATTAGGGACTCCCTTGCATGAGTACAAGGTCCCTTTTAGCTTGATCTAGGCTTAATACCCTATTATAGCATGAAATCCCCTATTTTCCACCCGGATGAACAGTAACCCGAACTGACAGTGGGTTACTTCATCCCAGTTTTGATCCACTTTCAGGACTCCAAATTTGATGAAATTTTTACCTAACATTCTACACTCATAGAGGATTCCAAAGAGATAACATGCATCATCATCGGAGGCCGTTTGGCCCCCTAAATAATTCGCCGAAGTTGGGACTTCGACACAATTTTTCCGTAGTGCCGGAAAAATTTGTCAAAATCCGATTCTTCCTCTTTTAACCACCTCTACAACCCTTATCCGACCCTCTAGACTATATCCACCCTTTATATAGCCTAATGTCACCAAAGACTAGATAGGGACGGATATTTACCTTTTTCTTTTTGGAAATCGAGATCCTTGCATAGAGGGGAAGGAGATCTACGTTTTTTCACTTCAGCTGGAAGTGCAACCGGGATCCCTTTCCTCCTTGAATCCCCTTCCTCTTCTTCTTTCTTCTTCTTCTTCTTCTCTTTTTCTTTCTTTCTTTCCTCTGTTTCACGCCTGAGAACCCCCTCCCTCTTTCTCTCGGTTTCATTCCAAAAGCCAGCTCAAACCCTCCAATTAAATCACATCAAGACACTATTCACCCTTTGTTTAATATTATTAAATTTCCATTTTGCCCCTAACACTTCAACATATCTACCGTTATGCCATTAACTTTTGATTCTTTCCTATTTTACCCCTTATATCAATTTTAAAGGTCAATTCTATCCCTTTTTATATAAAAAAAATTTTTTGGGGTTATTACATCCTCCCCCCTTATATAAAATTCGTCCTCGAATTTAAAAGAGTAAATTACCTGTCATAGCTGCATTCGATGTCTGTGCCTCCTGTGGATTTACCGTGAACACCCTTCCTTGCCCTCTGCCTACTGGAGCTGACAGTTGAGATGGTCCAGCACTCTGCTGTGATGTTTGTGCTTGACCTCTACCTCTGCCTACAGGCTCCCTACTACTAGGCCTGTCCATCTACACAGAAGGATAGGATGCCAAAGGCACAAACTGCTGGGTGGCACCCTGTGGGCATTCTCTGACAAAATGACCCGGCTGTCCACATCTGTAGCACACTCCCTGACCCATTCTGCATCTGCCAGGGTGCTGCTTCCCACATATGCCACATACTGGCCATGATTGGAACCTAGATTCAGTTCTGGCCATAGTGACTGGAGGACGAGGTACTGATGGTAGAAAGTATCTTGTGATTGACCTCTTTCCCTCCATTTCCTCTTACGTGGGGCAGGTGGAGCTGAGCGTACAGACTGCTCCGTCGGGCCCTCCGAGAGATCTACTCCCTCAGATCTATTTCTAACTGCTTTGCCCTTTCCCCATACTTATTTTCCTCTGTTCTCTTTCAGCTCTTTTCCTCTTTGTTTCTGGTCTCCCACTGTTTTGCTTTATCAATTAGCCTAGACAAGGTGGGGACCTCTACTACCAGTACTGCATTATAAGCGGGGAAATCAGACCCCGCCTGAATCTTTCTATCCTGGCAGCTTCAGTGGGGATGATGTAAGGAGCATACTTCCCCAATCTAGTGAACTCACGAGCGTACTCAGATACGCTCATTTCGGGCATCTGCTTCAGCCTCTCAAACTGAAGAGCCCGATTTTGCCTCTCAGCCGGAGACAAAAACTCATCCATCACTGCTTGCCTGAACTCTTCCCAGGTTGGAGGATTCCTACTGTACAATCTGTCCTCCACTTGTCTCTGGTACCAGTCCCAGGCATCTTCTTTCATTGTCAGCCCTACAAGTTCTATTGCCCTTGCATCAGAACAGGGCAGTCTCCGTATCATCTTTTCAGTCTCCTCCAGGAATCTCTGAGGATCTTCACCTTCTTCCCCTTAAACTCCGGAGTTCTGAGCCTCAGAAATTCTTGTACAGTAATCCCCTCATCATCTAGAGCTCGCCTGGCCAAACTTCTTGGCACAGGTACAGGAGGTAGGATGGATACTACTGACGGGGCAGGAGGTTTCCCCCGAGCAATCTGCTCCCTCAGAGCCTGATTCTCCACCAGTAACTGTTCCATCAATGCATCTCTATTTCCTACCTCCCCTTGATCATCAACCCTCCGTCTATCAGCAGGAGGAGATTTTTCTCTTTGGGGCTCGACATGTGCGGAACCCGCATCCAATGCTATATCTGGCTCCATCCTCCTTCCAGGACGAGCAGATCCTCTCCTTGAAGGTTCTCTTTATATGTCTCTAAAAGAGTTAAAAAGAGAGGGCAGTCGTTACACACTGAGTCATGATATATTTTACTCAGTTGTAAACGACTCATAAAATAACATACAGAAAAATCCTATGCTCCATAGTATAATCCTATACTTAATCCTGACTCATCCTATTGCTCTGACAGGACTCTTGTTTAACCTTTGCTCTGATACCAAGCTTTGTCACGACCCCCGCCCGTTCCCGGCAGGCCGCCGCGACGGTCCTAGGGTGCGGGTAGGCATAAGGCCACCAGCCACCGCGTAGAACCCTACTACCTATCAATCATCAATAAATCTTGAAAAATTTGGCATGATGCATGCACAAAATGATCACTTTTCCTATAGTGACCTGTCAGGATTATCTCAATACATACAACACACTACCTGTCAGAGCAGCAATCACATAATCTGTCACATATAAACCTGGACAATATATAGCAATACATTATCACAGGCACACAACTGATCTGCACACATATATACCTGCTTCCCAATCCATCCATGGTCAAACCCATATCCACAACAGGATCTATGACTGTAACTATGCACTATATACAATAGAAGGTTTGTGATAAGTGCTAAATAATGCATAAATTAATATCTTATTCATAGCACTTATCATTATTTTAATTCACATATTTTATAAATTTAACCAAAAAAAAATGTGTTACCTTCATAATTGCATTTTAATAAATTATTAAAAATAATTCGAATTTGCCTGATTTTATTGGTCGAGTCTAATGTGTGCAGGTCAAGTCGAACTAATTGGGATGATGTCTGAACTAATATATACAGGTTGAGTCAAGTTCATTAGGGATTATTTCTGGACCTAAACCACATGCACCCCGCAAATCAAGACCCTCTGATTCAGTCACCCAACTCTTTTTCCACATGATCCGATTTTAATAAAATCTCTTTAAGTATTTGTTTCTTATATCTCAAAGTATATCATCTAATTGCACGGATCTCAAAGCCTCAACCCATCCTTATTCCATCTCTAAACACAACCCCCAGCTCCTCTCCGTTAACAAAACAACTTAACTTCTCATATCCCCTTCATTACCGTTCAGTAATTTATCAACAAATCCACGCTTACCCCATGAACAAAGCCAACCGTGACCAAACTCCAAGGGACAAATCTAATCCCGTTTGCAACCAGCCATCTCAGGATCTCATCCGCATCCTTCCCAATAGTCCACGAACGAGAATCCCATCCCCCCAACTCATCCCGACTTCATCCCTTCCATCAGCCGCCATGGATTCGATTCCATCCTCCCAGCTGCTCGTCCACGCGATTTTCCAACCGTGAACAGCATCCGTCAACCTCCCAGCTTCTTCAACTTCATCCGGATTAACAGCATCGTCAACCTCCCGAGTCTATCCATAGCTCCAAATCCAAACTCCACGTACAAAGAACAGAACCGGTGGCCTGTTCCTAGTTGAATAAAAACTTCAAACGCTCCTCCCAGATCCCCCAGCTCTCATCTCGTTCCCGAGATCCCAACTTCCCAACTCCTCGTTTCTCCCTCTCCCGTTTGGAATTGACTCCATCCACGGATGATTTCACCTCTCCGAATCCCATGCATCCCGGCATTCCAGCTAACTTTTGAGTGATTTCCGTTGTCTATACTCCATCTCCAGCCAAATCCTCTCCTCTGCATATCTTCCCATCATCCTTATCCCTTCCCGCATCCACAGATAACAGTTTCTAACGTATCCTCTGTTTCATCGGAACCGAACCATCCCAAGCTTCATCCCGAATCCCATGCATCCCGCTATCCCTGTTCCAACTCATTTTATCTTCATCGAATCATCCCAGCATCCTCAAAACAGAATCCGTTTCCAGCAGCCGTACGTCTTCCATCCAAACTTCTTCCGGATTGATCCAACTCCAAGCGTTCCCAGCTCCCTGTTTCAATCTTATCCCAGCTTCAGCCATTCATCCCTATCCCATGCGCTTAATCCTTTCCGCAAAACAAGCATTCAACGAGATCCTCTCCAGCGTATTCTTCCGTCCATGATCGCATCCATCGTTCAACGGCTCAACCATTAGCCATCTCCCAACTCATTTTCCCACGCGTCCGGTTCACCTCCCTGCTTCACGTCCCACAGTCTTCCCATTTTAACAGATCTGAGATCTTCTCCATGCTCGTTCCAACATCCGCAGATCCATGCTCCACGTCCTCGCCATCCGAGCTCCAAGGATCAGCCGACTTCAGCCAACGAAATTCAGCTCCAACTTTCTCCCGCGTCGGATCTCCCGCAGCAACAATTTCAGCTTCACTCGATCCTTATCCTCTCACCGTTCGGATCAACCAAAAAGGAGAGAAGCAAGGAGGGGGGGGGTGCTGGTGAAGCTATAAAAGGAGGAGGCTTCTCTTCCTGAAATGCATCTCCTCAGAGGCCAAACCCCCACCGGGGTGGGGGGTTTTCCCTATCATCTCTCCGGAGGTCAAGTTCCCACAAGAAATAAAAAAAATAGAGGAGGGAGGGAGGTTTGGCTATTTTGGGAATATTTCAAAGGAGAAAGAGAAGGAAGGAATGGGAGCCCGCTGCTGTGCTGCTGCTGCCGTCCACCACCCATGAAAGGCTGATCTCCTCACTAGGGCTGGATGCAGCCTAACAAGGGCCAAGGGTTTTATATTTTTGATTTCTATTCTTGGAGTGTATAAACCTTATTTTGCTTCTAATGAATATTTTATTTCATCTCATATTTAATTCTGTGATTTTAAATGTGAAGTTTATACAACTGTTTTCATGATCACTAGGTAAATATAAGATAGTCCATGCTTAGGGAAGATGCGATGTGCTGCCACCTTAGATTAGGGTAGATATTTCATGCCAACGAAAGATGGATTATGCCAAATTACTTTTGTGAATTTTTATTTAAATGCTTATTAGGCTTGTAGCCAATTTGCATGTTAACAAGAACGAAATAAAATATAAATAACCCTTGTTCCGTGTTAGTGGTGAATTCTTGCCCTAGGTTTCCTAAACTGATATCCCTTTAATTGCATTTTCTTTTATTAAATTGCTTAGTTTAATAGTCTTCACAAATTCATCCTTTTAAATATTTTTATTTTTAAGAAAAACAACTATACCCAATCCCTGTGGATCGATACCCGTAATCACTATCCTACTAGATACGTGCTATTGCGTGGTCTTTAAAGTTGACTATCAGTTTATAATACACAAAAGATATAAACCTCTATCTACATTATACTATAACTATACTATGGAGCGGCACAGCTAGCAGGCAACCACTAATCCTGCTCCTCTCTATACAATACCTTTCCTGCAATCAAAAACATCAAACTGGGGAGTGAGTATATAAATACTCAGTGAGTGGAGTCGAGAGTACTATACACATGAGACAAGATATAATCATGGCTCGAGGTAAAATCTCAAGATCAATAACAAGATGAACATGAACTCAACATAAAGAATATGGAGTAAATCATCAATATCACCACAATCAATATCAACTCATCTGAAGCATATATAGAATAATCAAGTCAACATATATGCTACTCATGAATATGTTCAACAGGTCATAGTACTGAATCATATAAATCAGGTGTCAATAGGCTGAATCATCAACAAGACAGCTATCGGGAGGTGGGTTTTACGCCCCAGGCGAACCAGCAACAACTCCCTACTCCATATGCATACATCGAATATGACACCACACCAATATGTAAATCATCACTAGACAGCTATCGGAAGGTGGGTTTTACGCCCCAGGCGAACCAGCAACAACTCCCTACTGTCACATGCATATGCAGGATAAGACACCATACCGATAACATAAATGCTAAACAGCTATCGGGGAGGTGGGTTTTACGCCCCAGGCGAACCAGCAACAACTCCCCTACTGTCACATGCATATGCAGGATAAGACACCACACTGATCATATAAATGCTGGCCAGTATCCAGAACAGAAATCCATCTCACATCTACATACTAAACGGCACCTCGCGGGAATTCTACATCCGCGGAAAGCCATACTGCACCTCGCGGGGTCTTACTATGCCCGGCGGCAAGCAGAATATAAGTCGTAGGACCGGCCGATCCTACGCCTAGGGCCGTGTCCCCCCTAGGAAGGGACTGGGCTCCGCCCACCCAGAAGGCTACTATGTGCACAAAGGCCGATGTTCAACCCCATCGACTATAGGTGTCCTGCAAATACTGCCAAGCCATGCATAAATGCCATAATGCACTCTCCCAATACTCTACTAAAAAGGAGCATAATCAAGACTACCACTCACTCGGCCACGACCCAATTATAACTAACATCAGGGTTGGGAGTGAGGAATCACGGGAGTACAATGCAACTCAATATACCATGAGAAGGGCTCTACAAGTCTTTGAAATAGAGGAAATGAAATCAATTTACAAAAGAAGTCATTTCACAATTCAGATCCAATTTAATTACTCATAAAGGAGTATAATCAAGCTACGACTCACAAGTCTTTAAAATAGAGGAAATGAAATCAATTTACAAAAGAAATCATTTCACAATTCGGAATCAATTTAATTACTCATCAACCCCTCGTAATTCCTCTCAATGTTTCCTCAAATGCATGTACAGAATAATCAAGCATGGAGAATCAAGATTATAGAGGAATCTACTACAATATCAATCAATATGCTCAAGTGGAATCAATTCACACTTGGCGACATTCATGAAAATGAATTAAGGATGCTCATGGTGCAAAGTACATGACTCCCACTCACCTGTCAATCTGGCACAGCCCTGATACGCCTCCAAAAATCTACAGCAGGCAGTGGGGAACTTCTTCCTCTTGTTCCCTAGCTTCTTGCCCAACTGTGACATGCATTTACAATACATTTAGTTTTGTATCAAGGGCTATAATCTACGTGCCAATTATAATATAGGGGACTTTAATTAATTCAACTCCCCCCCCGTTCCCTAATCTTTTCTTTTCTTTCTCTTTTTCTTTTCTATTAATTAACTCATCATTTATATGTATTAGGGACTCCCTTGCATGAGTACAAGGTCCCTTTTAGCTTGATCTAGGGCTTAATACCCTATATAGCATGAAATCCCCTATTTTCCACCCGGATGAACAGTAACCCGAACTGACAGTGGGTTACTTCATCCCGGTTTTGATCCACTTTCAGGACTCCCAAATTTGATGAAATTTTTACCTAACATTCTACACTCATAGAGGATTCCAAAGAGATAACATGCATCATCATCGGAGGCCGTTTGACCCCCTAAATAATTCGCCAAAGTTGGGACTTCGACACAGTTTTTCCGTAGTGCCGGAAAAAAATTGTCAAAATCCGATTCTTCCTCTTTTAACCACCTCTACAACCCTTATCCGACCCTCTAGACTATATCCACCCTTTGTATAGCCTAATGTCACCAAAAGACTAGATAGGGACGGATATTTACCTTTTTTCTTTTTGGAAATCGAGATCCTTGCATAGAGGGGAGGAGATCTACGTTTTTCCCTTCAGCTGGAAGTGCAACCGGGATCCCTTTCCTCCTTGAATCCCCTTCCTCTTCTTCTTTCTTCTTCTTCTTTCTTCTCTTTTTCTTTCTTTCTTTCCTCTGTTTCACGCCTGGAGAACCCCCTCCCTCTTTCTCTCGGTTTCATTCCAAAAGCCAGCTCAAACCCTCCAATTAAATCACATCAAGAACACTATTCACCCTTTGTTTAATATTATTAAATTTCCATTTTGCCCCTAACACTTCAACATATCTACCCGTTATGCCATTAACTTTTGATTCTTTCCTATTTTAACCCCTTATATCAATTTTAAAGGTCAATTCTATCCCTTTTTATATAAAAAAAATTTTTTGGGGTTATTACACCATCCCTATGATGAGCAATATAGAAAATTTGTAAAGTTCACTTCAAACTCTTCCCTGTTTTAAGTGTAATTAATTGCGAATTTTATCCCTTCCAAATGTGCCGAATATATTATGCTTGTTTTTGCTTTTCCTTAAGATTGGAGTATTTGCCTTTGCTTAGATTTTACATCTCTTGAATAATATCCATTTTCTTTCTTTATCTCTCTCTCTTTTGTTATTCTCAAGTAATTTACATGAAAGAGTAGAATAAAGAAATAATCTTATGTATCATATAGATGTATATCATGCAAACAATATTTTCATTGTGCTCAAGGATTCATAATTTCTCACTAAGTTATTTTAAATCAAAATTTTAAGCATAAACTTGTGTATTTCATGGTTATGACATAGGCAAAGATATATTTTAGTTTGGGCAAACCATGAAACAATTTCTAAAAGTATAAGTCAATCAATATATATATATATATATAGACATGATATCAAAAATTTATAATTAAAGACCTTAATCATGCCATAATAAGATTTAAGTTATTGACTTTGCTCAATTAATTTATGAGAGAAGTATCTAGAATTACAATTCATTCTGCATTCTTCAGTCAAATACCTACTAGATTTCTTATGTATGAACGTTTTGGCTGAAGAAGGTCCTCTCTCTTGTTGCATGTGAATGTTTATTGTATCTTACATGGAGATATCCTTCAAGTTGAGATCTCTCATTTTCTTGCTCAAGGATCCTGCATTATTAACAAACTCCTTTTCTTTCTTGAAAGAAAGTCATTAGTTTCTTCAAGATACAAACCATTCATCCAACATATTTTTTAACCAGATGACTCAATATAAGATATGACAATAGTTGAATATTGGGTCACTTTACTCAAGAGATTGCCTAAATATAAGCAAGCAATATCACTTGAACTAAAGAAATAGTTTCATTAACGAAGATGGTTCAAGGACAAGCATGTGAGGCACTAGGAAGATTTATCAAGGTTAAATCAGTTTCTTATTTTCTAAATCAATTTAGTTTAGATTTTATTTGCTTAAGATAATTATCAACAAGACATGCTAGCTAAGTTTTAATCAACTTATCTTAAACAGTTGTTTCTATCAATATTCAGATTATGATTTATTTGTTATCAATAAAATACGATTCATTAAAGTTAGAATGAAGTCTTTCATAAGGTCACATAATGAGCATACAATCTGGTCTACTAGCTGTGTGATAAAATAATTATTCTATCATGCTTCAATACAGCTTTAAAACAACAGATCTACTTTGCTCATCCTTTTCAAATTCTACAAGATGAGGTCATAGACATACCTTCTTCATGCCAATCTTCTATGAGAGTTTCTTGTGGACTAACTTTGGTCAATGAAGATCCCCTTTCTTGTTTGTCTTAATTTGGAGTTTGAGAGAAAATGTTAATTCATTCATCATACATATTTCAAACTCACCTTGCATGAGCTTAGTAAAATCTTCATATAAATCCTCGTTTGTAGAACCAAGAGTGAGATCACAAATTCTTCTTTTTGATGCATAGATTTATCACTATTACTTTCTATCAAAAAGTTACTCAAGCTTTTATATCATGTTTTTGGTGCTTGTTCCAAATCACATATTGCTTTATCATATTTGTAATGAGTGTTTTCTACACATTCATTTGACAGAATATAAAGCTCATGAAGCAAGCAAATGATAATAGTGATCTTTACTTCTAATTATGCAAGAATTTCATCAAGATCAATTTCTCTTCATTAAGTGCATTTCTGAAAAACTCAATTTGGTTCTAGTGATTAACAAGTTTTCAGATTGTTATATGTAAGAGATTAACCATATACATATATAATTAAATTTCAGTTTCCTTGATAATAAATCATTAGTCTCATAAAGAATAAAATGAATTGATATTTCTACAACTCGAATCTTTTCATTGAATGTTCTATATGCATTGCTTGATGAATGATATCCAAGGATAGAAATATCTTTATCAGATTTGGCATTATTTCCAAAAGACCATATCAAGCATAACATAAACTACTGAAAAATATGAAAGATATGCAATAGATCATTTTCAATTTTTCAGAAGATCAAAAGGAGTTTTCATCAAAAATAGATTTAATAGAAATCATATGTATGACAAGCAGTGATGATAGCTTTAAAAAAATATTTAAGTAGATGACTAATCATACACAATTGTCTTTTTCATTTCTTCAAGAATTCTATTAACCCTATTTTATTTAAGGTGTCCTTGGTGCTGAAATAATTAATTTCTGTATAAACTTTATCAGGATTTTGGTTTTCAACACTGTGCCATGATACTCTTTATCTTCACAGTTTGGAAACCTTTATCATTTGAAACACTTTTACAAGATTTAGCAAATACAGAAAATATTTCAATTTTATTTGCCAAGAACAAAATCCAATGTAAGCTTTTGAAAATTTAGTGATGGAAACAACATCTTTAGATTTAGAAATTGATTTTTTAGTTTGTTTCCTTAGTTAGCATGCATAGCAAACTTTGACCTTTCAGAAGATAATCTGAGTAAGCTAATGGTAAGGTCTTTTGAGATTCAGTACATACTAGCATGAGTTGATTTTATATGCCAAAGATGGTTTCTTTAATCTTGGTATTCATAGTGCATATATTCAAAAGCACACCAAGTACACATTATCATATCTATGATCAATAAACAATAATGCCATGGATAAAAACTCTCAATCAAGTATATAGAGAATTCATAGAGTTATTCTTAATAAATTGATTAATCATTTAGCAACTTATCCAATGGTGAGTAAAGTATACTATAAGATGAAGTGATTATATTTCCAAAAGTATTTTCTATATCTCAAAATTGGTCAATACTTGCAATTCATATTTTAATCAAATACTAAAGCAAAAATAATGATGAGATGCAAGGATTACTGATTTTCATTATTATTATTATTATTTATTTTTTATTTAAAATTACTTTTCATAAGTATGTTTTAAGTTTCATTTTTGACGTGTGTCTAGAACACCCATTTGTATGAATCTATTTGTTCCATGGGTATCTTGGCACATCTATGTCTACATCCTCATATTTTCATTTTGGGTACCCAAGCTTGCTTGGGTCCTTGAGAGTTAGGACATATGGTTTCTTTTGGAACCCAGATTTGTTTAATTTTAATAACTTTACCACTTGATTTAATTATGTTAGAACGATAGGTAAAGTTGTTATGCCCATTCTTTTCATGTTTGAAATAAGTTATCTTATTTAATGGTTTGCTTGGTGAATTGATAACCTTTTCCTCTAGAGATTTATTATTAAGTAAAGGAGTCAAGCCAAATTTTGATTTATCATAAGCAACATATTGGCTTTCAAACATTATTTTTAATCTTTCTGAACTTACAGTGAATTTGTTAATAAAAGATTTTAATTGGTTAATTTCTTCACTTAAGTTTTGATTTTCTTTAATTAAATTCTGATTTTTCTGAATCAATTGTTCTGAATTTAACCTTAAAGCTTTCATTTTCAAAATTTAGTTTGTCATATATTTCAGCAATAGAATTTTTTCCTTTTGAGATTTCGAGATTTTAGCTTTTTAAGATTTTTATTTTTGATAGCTAATTTTCTACATTCACTATACAAATCATGAAAAGTATTTAATAGTTCATCATAAGAATATTCTTCATGAAATTCATTAGATTCAGATTCTACTTTATCTTCCTAGTGCCATAAAACACGAGTTAGTTACCTCTTGTAGTTTCTTGGAGCTAATATCATCATTGTTGCTCCTAACTTTTAATTTCTTGCTTGACTCTTTCTTGGTCAAGGCTTTCTTCCTTTTTATCTCTTTCTTCCTTTCTTCTAGCTTCCTCTTCTTCTTTGTCTTTAGGAAGCTTTTGAATCTTTCTTCCTGATTTAGAGTGTTTCCTGCATGCTCAATATTAGTCTTGCAATTATCCTCAAGTAAACTAACATGGGGTTCTTCGGAAATATCATAAGTTGCTTCAAGAGTATCCCATATTTGTTTGGCAGATGAACATATACAAATTTGGTTGAAAATATTTTTATTAAATGCACAGTAGAGAAGGTTCATAGCCTTAGCATTTAGTTCAGCCAAATTTTTTATCGAACATACTTTCAATTAATTTCGTGGGTGTGTGTAGGCCATTTGTTATGACATTCCATAACTCATAGTTTTGTGATTGAGTAAAGATTTTCATTCTGGCTTTTCCATTGAATATAGTTAGATCCATCAAACAGTGGAGGTCTGTTTGTGAAAAGTCCCTCAGCAAGTAATACGTTATGTGGGGTTGTCATGATCTTTGGCTCTAGTCGGTTAAGACTACAAATAATATTTGAGCACCTGCTCTGATACCACTTGTTGCCCAGTAGATACAACCCAAGAGGGGGGGTGAATTGGGTCTTTTAAAACTTTTATACTACTTATAAAACTTTTCAATTAATTATGCTAAGTTGTATAGATGCACAGTGGAATTTAAACTTAGCAACAGTTTGATTTATTGAATGAGATTGATTAAGTAAATTGAATATGCTTGCAACTTAAAGGATGCGCAGATAAGAGTTAAGCAAGCAAATTTATCTAAGTAAGTAAGTGAGCAAGTTAGACAATGACAAAAAGCATCACAAACACAACAAACATATAGTGGTTCGGTGCACCCCCAGCACCTACATTCACTCCCCAAGACCTCTTGGGAATTTCACTATAATCCTCCAGATTACAGCCGGTTGTTTTACAAGCTCACAACCCAACTTGTTGTTTTGCGAGATCACAACGAACTCGGTCGGTTTTCACAGGCTCACCGACTAGAACCAACCGATTGTTTTCTCGGGCTCACAATCCAACCCAGTTGGTTTTCCCAAAGGCTCACCAACCACAACCTTACAATGTTGGTTTTCCCTTTGGCTCACCAACCAACCTTAACACCGTTGGTTTTTCCTTTGGCTCACCAACAAACCTTAACCCCTTGATTCAATCCCTTGATTGAATCAAGTTACAAGATATTAGACAAAGAATTTAAAGGAAATACAAGCTTCTTAACTTAAGCAAATATAGCAACTATAAATAAGTAAAGTAAAGAGAAGAAGCCCTCAAACTGATTCGTAGATGGAGGAACTCGGCTTCTTCTTCTCTTGACCCTCTTCTGATTTTGCATGAAGTAGAGGATCATGCAAGACAGCACACAGTTGAAGAGGAAGCTTTGGGATTCACTTGGATGCTCTTCTTCTCTCTATTTTGCTTTGAATGGCCCTTTTGTGCTCTTGGGAGATTTTTCTTTGAGATCTCTTTCCTAAGTGTTCTCTCCCTCTTCCATATTTTCTCCCCTTGCTCTCCCCTTGATTTTATAGCTTTAGAGAGTGTGAGAACACAAATCTAGCCGTTAGAGACAAAAATAGAGCCGTTCTGCACATTCTGCAACTCCTGACAATGTTTCCGTTGGGATTGGAGTCGACTCGCGCGATCTGGAGTCGACTCGCCTGGTGCAGGAGTCGACTCGTGCTTTTCTGGAGACGGCTCGGCAATTGTTCCAGATTTGAATTAAAGTGCTGTCTCGACTTGGAGTCGACTCGACTCAACCTGGAGTCGACTCCCCAATGTCCGGAGCTGACCTGGCATCTTTGGAGACGACTCGTTCCAAGGAATCCTGAGATGTATTTTTTCAAGTTTGCTCACTCGAGTCGACTCGGAAATTCTGGGAGTCGACTCGGCGCTCAGAGTCCGAACTCCCGATCTTCTGTCTTTTGACTCGTACTGTCCTGGAGTCGACTCGAACTGTTTCGAAGTCGACTCGGCTCTCAGTATCCGAAAAGCAGTCTTCTGTCTTTTTGAGGTAGCGCTGCCTTGGAGTCGACTCGGACTTTGCGGGAGTCGACTCGGCTCTCAGTGTCCGAAAGTTGCTCTCTGACTTTTGCTTTGTATCACACTGGGAGTCGACTCTCGCTTCCTTTGGAGTCGACCTGCCAACCATCGGAGTCGACTCGAGTTCCTCCGGAGTCGACTCGGCTCTTAGGGTCCAAAATAACTTCTCTGTCTTTCTGTCTGTAACTCCCTGGAGTCGACTCGTACTACCCTGGAGTCGACTCGGCAAGCATCGGAGTCGACTCGCGCTCTTCAGGAGTCGACTCGTTGACAGGTTCTGAGATGAATCTTTCTGTCCGGCTGTCTGTTGCTCCTTGGAGTCGACTCGGAACTGTAGGAGTCGACTCGAGTGCCTTTCCTTTGAATTTTTCTTAAAACTTGCTCTTCTAAATTGAAGCCTTTGAACTTGAATCTTGGGCCAATGAGGTGTGGCTTTCTTCTAACTTTTCTTGAGAGCTTTGGAGGCCTTCTTGAATTCTTCCAACTTGCTATGTTTCTTGCAAAATAAATAATCTTTCTTCTTGCAACACAAACATTAGTATTTATACTTCAAGGTTTTGTGATCATCAAAATCAATCTTTAAATCAATCTTTGGGTCATCATTGGTGATCTTAGTTCAATATCCTTTTGAATCCAAGCAAGAGGGTAAGGATACAGATAAGGCTTGGTCTACAATCCTAACCATACTATCAAAGATAAAACTTTTCTAGCTTTCAGGATCTAGAATAGCTCTGATAATACTTTGCTTCATCTAGATCTTTAAGTGGAAGAGTTCCAATCATGCTTCTACGTTTGTCCTGGTTGATGCGTCAGATTTTCTTACCACTAGATTCAATTTTGTGTCTACTTGCTCAAACTTAGGTAGCTCCTCAACCTCTATCATATTAAGGGCCACCTTCTCTTTCTTCTTAGGATCTTTCTTTTTGTCTTTCTTCTTTTTAGTTGCAATTCCGGGTAAAACTTCCAACACTTCTTCATGGTATGTCTATTAATCCTAAATGATCATAATAATTTTGTAGAGTTGTGTTGACTTGCTTCTTACTCTGCACCTCTTTTTGGACTGATTTTCTGCCACTTTTTTTGAGCTTGTCACCTTTCTTGGCTTTCCTAGACTGATTCTTCTCCTCGATCTTGATAGCCTTCATGCTAGCTTCACTGATATCTTCAATTTTGAAAAGTTTTAACTCTTTCTGAATGCTCTCATGAAGACCAACATACTTCATAAAGACTGCATAATCATTGCTGCAAATCTTGAGTGAGATAGCTTGCTTTTGGAACTTGGTGGTGTAGTCTTAGATTGATCGTACTTCTACCACACGTACTACCACTTGATTCACTGATCCTTCTTTTGGTCGAGTAGGTAAAATTTCTTCATGATTAGGCTCTTCAACTTTCTCCATATCAAATTAGAGATATCGTTCTCCCTCATATATGAATTCCATTAGGAAAGGGCATAGCTGAAAATTCTTAAGCTACTCAACTTGAATCATTCAAAAAAGATTCAGATAAAAGTAGAAAATTTTATAAATGTAGATTCTAGATTTCTTTTTCTTTTATTGATCTATAACAAACTAAGATACATAGCTCTATCTATATTAATGAGGTCCACCCTTGCACAATTCAAGTTGGATTCTTCTTCTAGTTCAAACAAGTCACATCTTTTCCAAAATAGATGTGACTAGTGGAAAAAAATGAAAAAACTAAGATTTTACGGAAGATAGATCTCGACTCCTATATTGAGTTTGCTTCAACTGCTCCATCTATTTTTTTCTAGATTGAGAGATATACCCGTTCAAAGTCCTTTCTAAAAGAAAATTTTTTAATTTGACTAGTTCGTTTTGGGCCTCGAACCATGAAATTTGGGCTTGATCTCTTGATGTGTTGCACTCTTTAAGGAATGGTTCCATATTGTAGAGTTCAAAAGGTTACCTATCTTAAAAAAAAGAATTATCTCAACTGTTTGTCATATAATCAGGTTGTGGTATTTAGAATTATGATGTGAATAATTCAGCTTTCCAGTGTAGCAGATTTCAATTCTAGATCTTATTCATCCTTACCCATGATGGCCAAAATGGTCCGCATCAAATTTGGTGCTCCTCTTAGATTAGAACAACCTTCTATCGTACTTATTTCATCTTCCATTCTAAGCTTAGATTGTTAACAAGTTCTCCAAGTTCTGCCTTCAAATCCTTTGAATCGTTCTCTTCCACAAGTTCTTAAAATTTTTTTTTGATATTCTTTTGAAAGCATTTGTTAGTTTAATGTCCTTTTTGTTTGCATTTGTGATAAGTTGGGGCTTTTCTTCTTTTCTTATTCTTCCTTTTAGTTTGTCCTTTAGGTTCTCTTCTTTAAAATTTCTTTGATGTTTTGAAAGTTTCCTTTTAGGAAATTTCTTTTTATATTCTTTACTTTTAGATTTCTTAGATTTTTTATAGTATCGTTTATTCAAATTGATAGCAAAAGTCTCTTAGTCTTTTTTTTTTGGGCATTTGTTTTCTTTTCAATTGATCTCTTATTTTCAAGTCACTACATTGTTTAGCACCTACCCTTTGTATTGTTTATACTATCCTTCACATGTATAAATAATTATAACTTACACTTCATTCCCCTTCATTCTTGAAATGTGCCCCAATCTTTTTAGCAAAAAAGGGTGGCAAACTAGATATGATTTTTTCCATCCAGAGTTCTTGAATAGGATTTGGAAGTTGGTGTAATTAAGATAAAAATGTATATTTGTGCCATCTAAAATCTAACATTGTTTTGGATCTAAGGTTAGTTAATAATTCTCTAAGCTTCTCATATATATCTTGATAATCAATGACGAAATGAAATACAATGTTATGAATTAAGATAGTAATGGATGCTCTGCTAAATAATTATGATTGACAAAATTCTTTCCTTTGCTAAATTCCAAGCAAAGATAAGAGCCTTGCAAGATAAATTTGAAAGAAAAAAAAATTGTTTCGAACTTCCTTTGGTCTTTCAGTATAAAAGGAGGCATAAAGTTACCCTACCATATATACTTGAATTTGATGAACAAAAAAACTCCATAAAAGCTAGACCATTCCAAAGAAATAAAAGATAATTAGAAATATATGAACAAGAAATTAAATCTTTACTAGAAAAAAAAATAATCCTAGAAAGCTCCTATCCTTGGAGTTGTGCTACTTTTATGTAGAAAATGTAGATGAGAGAGAAGAGTCTCAAGATTAGTGGGATCATTAAAGTGGATATTGCAATGGATAGGACATTCGATTTTATAGATATTTATTAAATCAACAATTTCTCCTTTGCATCGACTGTAAGGCAACCAAAAATGTCTTAAGGAAAGATATGAAAAATCTAATTTGTGAACAAATGTTTGCTAGTTGGCCAGCTATATTATTAGTCTTTAAATTGAAAGGAACTAACTATTGTGTGGCATCTCTTCTTCAACTCTCCTTCCTTATGAATAGACCCCAATTGAAGACTACAGCAGTCATTCTATCATTCATTGCCTCGAAATCTTCCTGTAGAGGTCATTCTCTATCTTGGAAACTTTTTGTAGAGGCCATTTTCCTGTAGAGGTCATTCTCTATCTTCAAATCTTCCTGAAAAGGTCATTCATGCTTCTGATTTTTGTATTTTTCCTTTTCTATTTTTGGTCCTGTCTCGGTCCTGTCTTGTTTTGTCAGGGAATCTTCTAGTCTTTAAACCTTAAATCATATCCTGAATAGTCTTCTTGTCTAATAGATTGGTGAGTTATTCACCTTCTTCTTGCTTGATTGGAGAGTAGTAGGTTATCTGGCTAGGTGATAAAGACTACTTGGTATCTATTATCCTGAAAATATGGTCAATGTACGAGGATTCCGAAGATGTTCTGATTGCATATTTGTAATAGAGGTCTCCATACATCATGATTGAGGGGAATCTTGAACCATCTCAAGCATGGTTTCATAGACTTCTATTTAAAAAATTTGGATTCTTATTTTTTTAAAATTTCGAGTTTGTTGTATCTCAACCTGATACAAATCATTGTTCCTTGTTGGAGCTTTTTTCCACTTGGTGTCCTTGGATAATTGGTTTTTATTGAATAGGTTCCATCTTTTAATATATATTTTGTGGGAAAAGAAAAGTGAGAACTGATCATTTTGTACATTGAGTTCCCACCTAAGAATCCATGTCAAGCATTTTCTGGAACAAAATCACACTAAGCTAAACTTATTAAGATTTGAATATATTTTGGGAGTTGTTTCTTGAATCTTCTCTAACAACATTTCTATTGTGCCTCCAAATTTTAGCCACCCGTTTTGCATCATGAACTAATCTGATATTACAAATTATGATAATAATGACATCAGAAGAATGCTCTTGTAAATAATGATCTTCAGGGTCTCTTTTGATAGACTTCAAAATTTCTTGCCTTGTTGCTTGCTAAGATTGTTGCCCCACCAATCTCTTAATTGCCCAAAGAAACTAGCTGCCATTATTCTGGCTGAAGGTTTTTCAGAGTTTCCTTGGACTTTACAAGCATTGGAGTACATAATCAAATAAGATATATAGTAAATATTTGATACTCCATTAATCCATCCAATTTCCATTCAACTAGGTACCTCCTATCAAATTGTACTATGACTGTAATATCAAGGGTTTCTTCAAATTATAGATTAGTATGAATAGGTGTGAGGTAACAATTTTTTATCCTAGATACTTGGGATATCTGTTGATAGGCAGAGATTTTATTTACTTCATTTTCTAGTTCTGTTTGAGTATCACTATCCTCTTCTCTTTCAAAGTCTTTCTCGAATAAATGACTAATAAAATTCTTTATCTTTAACGACACATGATAACCTAGTGATTAGCTGCTGTACTAGATTTGTCTAAAGGAGATCTTCCTAACTTGCCTTCTGGATCTATCTCATGGGCTGTGTGAACATAGGGGGAATGTTTCTTGATAAAGTTTTATTGCTATTAGCTTTATCTATTTGACCTAAGTCATATTCTTACTACCAATATTCTGAGATTAATCTCACCTATTTCTTCATTCTTTTCTAATGTGATAGTTTTTATCCTCTCTATTTGTTTTCCTATAGACTAAAAAGCTATGTTGGTAAAATTGTGTTGTTTTACCAATTGCTTGAGTTTTTTAACCTTAAACATCTTCATTGAGATTTTCTAAGAACAACTTTAAAGGACTAGCTATTAATCCTCCCTTTAATTGTACAGCTCCGAAGGGTGAATGTATCAATTTTACTTCTCTTCCTCAGCTTCCAAGTGTTAGAAAGGTTCTTTATCACCATAGCTTGCTTTCCTAGGTGCAATTGCCAAAGTATATAATCAAGGTTTTTCAAATAGTAGTGTTCTTACCATTTAAAGTAGAATATATTTTTTTCTTCATATCTCTTTCAATTATACTAATGTAATTCCTTCTCCTTTCATCATATTTGAAAAACTATTTGTTCTTATCCTTATTTTCTATGGAGTTAAAGTCTTTTCTTAAAAGTTTTTTTATTAATTTGGAATCCATGTACTAATTCTATTATGTTTGTTTCAAAATCTGTGATAGATGGTTTATAATTATCTTCATAAGTGGCATAGGCAATATTTCTTGCCTTAGGTTGACCCCTTTCTTTTTCTATGGCAAGTATAAAGGAGATAGAGAATCGGGTGCCTACGACGCTTCTTCTGTTAAATGAAAAATATATTTTGACATCTCCTTCCCGAGTTTCTAAGATTCTTTCGATTTTAGTTTTTTGAGTCTTTTAGGCTAACAACTTGAGATAAAGTTCACTTTTAGATGGCATGATTTCCTCCCATTTAAGGTTCTTTGGGGTGAAAATTTATTCTTGCATTTGGCTTGAAAAAGTATTGTTAATCCTTTTAGAGTGGCTTGTTTCGGTCCTAGGGCAATGGTGGTCATAGTCTTGTAGTAACTCTTTGGCTACGATAGTATTTTTGTTCCTGATTTTACATCACATCTTGATATTTGCAAATTTAAGATCAAGTAGTCTAAAATATTAAGATTAGTCATGAAGATCGAAAAATCTAGAAAGATATTGAATAATATCATTCCATTTTTCAGACTAGCTTCTATTAGGTCTAGGAGCGCATTGGAGAATTTTAAATTCCTGTAATCTCTAACATATTTTAGGACTGAAGCATCCTGACCTTTTCTTAATTGTCAAGGATCTTGTGCCAACCTGAACAAGCCTTTTATGGAGATATTGGTGTCCTTCTTAGAACAAATCTCTTCTAAATCCTCCTTTCCTAACAATTGAAGAGCCTTCTAGACTGAATCAATAGATAGAAATTTCTTTATGATCTTTGCACACGCATGCCCACCTCTCCATGTTGATGTCCATTCTCCAACCCAGCACTATTCATAAAAATACCACTTGCCATTCGAATTCCTTATGGTGCATGGTTCCAACAACAGCATTACTCTGCACATTGGATGCCGATGAAGCTGGTATTCAGAACTATATTGCAGGTTTTCAAATCATTGCTTAATAATTATTTTTAAGATGTTACAGACTATTTGGTTGAAAATTTTGAACACTTACTCATAATTATTCAACATACGTAGCATAATGGAGAGCGATCAAAACCATTACAAGGGCCATTATTTTAAACCATGCCGGGATGTGCCATACTCAGATGATGCTTAATTAGTCCATTATTTGTTTATTTGTTTAATTTATTTATTTATTTTTGTTTAAGGATTTGATAGATTAATTTGCTGCCTATTATTTTTGGCAAGAACTGATGAAATGAAAAATAAGGAATACTATTTGTATTAAATATAGAATATAGCAAAATAATTGCTAAATAATGGGGTTGGCCCATGAGGTGGAGAATTTAGCACGAGTAGAACAAAAATCATATAGGGCAGAAAACCTAAGAGTTAAATCGGAACAAAAGTCCTACTCATAGAGTTCATCAATCCCGTAACATAAAAAAATAACAAACAAGAAAATTGCATACATCAAAAAAAATCGTCCATGAAGAGAGACTGTCCACATCCTTTTTCTTCTTCATCAAGCTTCTCCATTTATCTTTTTTCCTTGTCAAGTCATCTTTTCCATATGTGAGATCTTCTTTCTCCTCCCAAGTACCTTTCTCCTCCTCCAAATTTCTCTCTTTTCTAGAATCTTTGAACATAAAAGTTTACAAAATTTAAGAAATAGTATGTATATAATTTTTTACATTAAACAAAGCTAGAAAATTATATATCGATACTGATGAACATCATGTTCTGAAAACTATATATCAATTTACTTAGAAGTATGTATTTGCTTGCTAGATGACTAATTTGATTGGTATGTATCATCTGACCATATAGTGTGTACTGGTAAAAAAAATATTTTGAAAACTGTGTATCAATTTATCTGAAGATGTATATTGGATCACTGCTGGAGGTGTATCAAATAAGCTTGCAGTATGTATCAAGAAGTCGACGAGTATATATCACCAACCATGTTATGTAGTACATACTGATGAATATGATATTTTAAAAACTATTACCAATTTGTTTGAAGGTGTGTATTATATCGCTAAATGACTAATTTGCCGAGTATATATCATCAAGCCGTGTACTACATATCGATTTACCTAAATATTTGTATTGGCTTGCTAAATGGTTATTTTGCTTCATGTGTATTACTTGGTCACTTAATATATATCAATAAAATATATATTTTGAAAATAAGAAAGAACAAAGATGTCACGTATATTTTTTTAATTACAGATCGGAAGACTTCGTTAGTAGAAGAAGTCTATAACCTTTGAGTTCCTTCCGCTCAGACAACTTTTGTTCGCGCGGGCAGGTGCAACGCGTGGCCGTGCACTGAGTAGCCAAACGCTCGAGGCTGCGATTGTTAGAATATAGAATACTGTTTCCACGTGACATGATATATTATTTTGAAAATATATACAATTTTTATAGTTGAATAGAGAAATGACAAAGCACGAATGTTTTTTATATTATAGTGTAGAACTTAGTAGAACAATAGCAAAATAACATCCAATATGTGAAGCCATCATACATGCACTCATGTGCATGTGAGCACCTAGGCATTGATTAAAGTAGTTTTTCAAGAAATATCTGATTAAATCAAGTTTAAAAAGTGTTAAATTCTATATGCTCTAGCTTGAGTAAACTTTTTTAATCACTTCCATTATTTGGTGGCCAAGGAGCAGCAGGTTTTGTTTTGGCCCACTAATCAGCTGGTAGGATTTGAATCATAAACTACTGCTATCCAAGTTTGAATCATGCCATGTAGAAAAATTAATGTGATTTACGCATTAATTAGGGTAAGGTAGGATTTGTACGCTTGGCTATGAGAGCCCAACCCCAAAGTTTCCCACTAAATTAGTTGGCAACCTCAGCTTCATAAATGTCGTAATAATTGTTATATTGGTTTAGAATTACATAGTTCTATACTTTCTAGTTTCAAGGCTTCTGGACTCTACGGCAATAAATATGCTAATACAAAAATAATTTTACAGTCCATTAACAATAAGACTTATTACAACCACTATATAGTATAATATTATAAAAATATAACATATAATACACTATTTTTAGAGATAGATACAGTATAGATTATTAATATAACCACGGTCAAATATTATATAATATTTTAGGCCGTGAGAATTAATTTAAGATCGAGCAAGTGCAGGGTGCAGCAAAACTAGCACTCAATAATACTGTATAAGTTTTTCAAAACAATAATCTTCTAAGCGAGGAAAAGAAATCTCTATAATTTTATTTGTTTGAAAATTATTATTTTTTAATTACGAAAGCCAACGTGCAGCTTGGTCTATCTTAACCAACTCTTGCTCGTTTGCTTAAGAGGTGGCATTACAGCTGCTCCATGGTGTTTAGAAATTTATTGCCATTATAAAATATTTTCCAAAATTAAATCAAAATATCTTTATAGTTAGAATAGTTCAAATAAAAAACTTTTGTAGTAACTTGCTATCAAAAAATTCAGGTCTAATTTCTAAATTCAAACATGCTACCGCTGGGACTCGGACTGACCAAGATGCCGAGTTAGCTAAGCTACTGAATTGCTTTGACGATTAGTTGTTTAGATAGTACAGATCGACTGAAAATGATGATATGTCTCCGAGGTAACAATGTGGTAGCCATTATGCTTGGATGGCGATAGCTCCAATGTTGATTGCTCCCAAAAAGGTATTGCAAGAAGGAAATTATGCTCAGACGTTCGCTCCAACGCCTGATCCAATATGAAACAACAAAAACAAGCAAATCTTGTTGCTAGAGAGTATCCGGTGAAGAAACATTTCAATACATAAGTCAAACAAACTCTCAAGAAATAATGAAATCAGCAAAGTAGTAATACAAGGGCGTAAGCAGGCATGAGAGCATTTATTTGAAGGGTCTTTCGGGAATGGTTTGTATAGATGAGGATCGGTGCCCACCGCCAAAGTGTTCTAGCGTGCTGATCGGCCAGTTTTAGTAATCAATTGCACGTCTTGAGGATCATCATGCTCCATGTATTTCACTCATTCGTCACATAGTTAAGAAAATCATTCATGATCGTAATCGAGGTGTCGCGATAAGAGTTTAAAATTTAAAGAACTTTTCGTGCACCTCTGAGGTTGGCCACTTGGCGAGTTTTGATTAGTTGGTGTTTAGAGGCTCATTTTTCAGCAAGTTCTAAAAGATTAATATTTTTTTGATCTCAAAAATAAGGCATGAAAATATATAGAAACTTTTGAATGAAAATTGAAAAAAATGTACCTCGAGTTTTTTTTTTGAAAATGTAAGATCTTTGGCCGAGAAAAGATCCATCGCGAGCAAAATCCCTGAAACAGAACCTAACCAAAGGAGTGCTATTAGCGGGTCAGGTTAAGTCGGTGTGCTGGCCGGTTTCAAAATAAACCAAAACCCAACAAAAATTTTATTGAATTTATTCTCACACAAAACTCAAACATCGGTTATAGTCTTATAGATATTTAGTCTGAATTATATCAGCCTCCAGTGTGGTAGCCTGTTTTCATGGTAATAAAATAAAAAAATTCTTTTCAACAATAAAAAAAAAATTAGGAAAGATCTGGAATGCCAGTTCCGAGGCACGAGCATGGATTCTCGGGACGACGCGGGAAGAAAAGCATGAAATGATATGAAATGAAGTGACCCTTCACTCGCTATCGACGCTTCGTTTCCCCAACGGGCTCCACCATTGCCTCCGCTTCTCATCGGCCGCGGAGCTGCTTCTTCTCCTCCCACTATAAAATGCTAAAGCAAAAACCGAACCAAAAAAACCGGAAAAGTTCACCGCCTGTTCTTTGTTGTTCTGTCCTTTACGAAAGGTTGGATGATGATATTATTTTTTTTTTCATTTTTTTGGCTCATGTTTTATCTTTCATTCCCTTATTTTTTTGAAATTGTCCTGATTTTACTTCGTATCACTTGTTTTATGGTGGGGGAAATCCAGCATGCGAAATCTCCTACATTTTTGTCATTTGCAAGAGAAAGAGAAGAAAGAAATTGCTTATATTCTGCTAATAAGAAATAAAAAAAAGCAAGAGGAATACCTTAATTTGTTAATTGTTTAATAAAGAATAAGAAGAGAGGTGAAGCTCTAATTGCTTATGTTTTGCCAATAAGAAAGAAAAAAGCAAGAGGAATGCCTTAACTTGTTAAATGTTGAAAAAAATATATTAAAGAATAAGAAAAGAGGTGAAGCTCTTGCATTCGATAAGAACAGCAGCAACGACATTCTCCTGATTAAAATCCTCTCTGATCTCCGGTTCTTTGCATTTCTCTTCTTATACTCTTTTGTTTTTAATTTTTTTGTTTAGCTTTGACATGGCATTACCTTCTGGATCTTTTGAGACTAAGCGAGAACTCTCTGATGTTGTTCTTAAGTGGTCGATAGATGATGTGCTCAACGAAGATCTTCTCAAACATAAGGTAGTTTTATACTAAATTCTGAAGTGTTGTTTCATTTGCTCTTATTTGTTCGCCGTCCTCTTTATCTTTTTGATAACTCGTGACTCGCTTTATGGTTTTCTAGATCAAGGAAATACCTGAGACATTCGTGTCTGTGAATCATTACTTCGAGTCATTCAGACACCCGTTCATTGAGGAGACGAGGGCTCAATTCGCCTCTTGCTTGAATTCTATTGCTGATTCTCCTCGTATAGATGTAAATATTGAGAAAGCCTGCAACCAAATGGAGTTTGCACCCAATAATCTTGTTGGGTTTAGATGGTCTAGTGGCAGCATGGTGGGCCGGAAGGCTTATACACCAAGGGAAGGTGATATTGTTCTATTGACAATTATGGTGCCAAAAGATGTTTCAGAGTTGAAGAAGTTAGGTGCATTCAATTGCTTGGCTTTTGTTAGTGAGGTTGAAAAATATGAGGAGAGGCATTTCATGGCAAGATTAGGTGCATTTATGGGTTCTACAGTTAAGACCACCGATTTGTCATTTGTTGCAATCTTTTTGTTGAATATTGCAAATAAGAGCCAAGTTTGGAATGCCATGAATGTAGATGTTGATGATCCGAACGCTAATTTGAACTTGATCAAACGGATTCTGCACGCTGATGGTTTGGTAAGAAATTGATCTACTCATTGCTATGTTGCTCATTGCCATTTCTTCTGTCATGCTTCCTTATTGTGGATAAATCAATCTAGTTTTACTTGAATTTGTTGGTGGGAAAGTCTGTATCTTGGAGAAGTTTTACCTTTATTATGCTACATGAAGATCACTATATGCTAGTTTGCCTTCCAGTGTAGATCAGTTGACTTGTTACTATGCTTCTTTTTTTTTGCTACTCCCAGTCCCACTGCAGAGCCTTACCATTTTTTTACTTATATTTCCACTATTACATTATTTTCGGGGTTTCTGAGGACATTGGGTTAGATTTTCTGATACAGGAATTCCATGACTCAATTTGATTATATGCCGGCCTACTCAGCATCACTTCTCACTCCCATCGTGGTGTACTGCACTAGTGGAATGTCTCACCTGCCTCTTTATCTGTCTGTGAATGATTTGATATACAATAAATGTCCTAGAGACGATGCATTTTTATACTTATATGTATGCTTATATACTCAGTTATGCAGTAGGGCATATCTGTTCTTTTTGCTTAAGGCATTTACATGGTATGCTGGATTATTCTTTAGGACCTCGATTGAGCTCTGTAATACATGCACTTATATGCCATGCCACTTCTTCTTCCTTTCTAGTGCTTTGCACAGGATTTGAGTTTCCTATTACTTTTGAAACTTTCATGTCATATTTGATTGGCACTTTGGAACAATGACTTTGTTCATGAGTTGCATGTAACTGCAGGTTGCAAAGGCTTGTCCATGTTCTCTACATGCGGAAAATACTCTCAGTGAAAATCTGCTGCAGAAGATTCAGCCTGTTGAGCTCAATGAATCACAGATTAAGGCCATATGCCTTGCGCTTTCTACCATCAGATGCTGTGATTCATTTTCTATAAATAGAATATCCGGATATCCTGGTACTGGTAAAACTGAAATTATCAGTATAATTTGTTGGATCGCATTGCAAAGGAAAATTAAAGTTGTTGTCTGTGCACCAACCACATTTTCTACTTTTGAGGTTGTCCAACGTCTTTTGAAGCTCATTGAGCAGTGTGGTAGCAATGCATCTGAAGGAATGTTTCCTGGATGGCCGTTGTCTGATGTTGTAGTATTAGGAGATGAACATGCTGAAAAGCTTTATACTTCTCATGGATTTACTGATATACTCTTGGAGGATCGTCTTATCCTTCTAGAACCATGCTTTTCAGCTGCCAGTGGGTGGAAGAAGCATATGTCTTTAATGATTGATCTTTTAGAAAAGTTTTGCTTAAATTATGATATATTATTAGAAAATGAGCATAATGACTTTTTGACCGGTTATCTGGAGATACTGAAAGGCCGATTTGCTTCTGTTGCATTTCCATTTAAGGATTGCATGCAGTTGTTGCTGAAATATCTTCCCCATACCTTATTTTCAGTTTCAGAGTTGAAGAATTTATCTTCTCTGGTGAACCTGATAGATTCTATGTGGAGTATCCTGTGTGATGATTTGGTAAAACTTGAACTGGTGAAGCTCTTTACTGGAAAGGAAGTAGAGGAAAGAGACTTGGAAAAGAATGGTTGGACACTTAGCAGAGCAAGAGATTACCTCCTTGAGATTCTGAATGTTCTAATTGATACACTGAGGTTACCGGTTACTGCAGGAAAACGATCCATTGAGCATCTCTTACTGAAACATGCTGGTCTCATTTTGTGTCCAGTACCTCAGTCACCTAAACTGAAATCTATGGGCAGTATAGGCCCCTTTGACCTATTAATAGTTGATAGGGCTGGTGAGGTTAATGAATGTGAATTACTTTTACCACTTCAACTCCACGGATTGCAACACACAACTCTTGTTGGTGGGGATTGTTCTTTACCTGCAATTGTTGTAAGCAAGGTTTGTGTTCATTTGGCTCATAATTGGTGAACATATTGATATTCTCTTTTTGTGATTAAGGTTTCTTTTGCCATTTCAGAATTTACATAGTATTGGCTACAAGCGGAGCCTACTTGAAAGAATAAGCTACTTGTGTAAGCCAGATTGCACTTTAGAGGTACAATACCGGATGCATCCGGAAATAAGTTATTTCCCAAATAAGAAGCTTTTCAACTGGAAGCTTGTAGATAGTCCAAAAACTTTGGATGGAAATATTAAGAATCTTAGTCTTCCAGATTGTATTTCTGCTCCATTCTCATTTCTGGATGTTTCTGATGGACAAGAATCATTTGATGGACAAGATGAAGGATGGAAAAATTTGATTGAAGCAGCTGTTATATGCAAAATCGTTATGAGTCTTCTTAAAGGTAGGTAAACTTGAGTGTAATAGAATTTCATTTGTACTGATGTGTTGGGTTTTCTATTAGTTGGTTCAATAGCGGATTCATTGTTTTTTTTTGCTATGGGTTAATTTTCCTTTGTTTAATGTTTAGACTATAGGCCCTGCATTTGCTTTGTCTTTCTTTGATCAATGCTAGCTTTACATGATTTGGAAGCTAGCTACTTGTTCAAACCTTTTAATTAAAAATATAACCTTCAATTTTGTCATATTTATAAATCAGATTTCAGTTAATTATAAGTAGATAATAACTTCTATTCTAAATTTCTAATTAATGTGACTTTAAAGTTATTGGAACATGACATTGAACTAGTTGGTAACTTTCACACAATTTGTTATATAGTTTATCAAAAACCTTTTCCAATGCGGACCATTTTGAACTGTTTACTAATTAAATTGCACACCCCACTACTCTCATGGTCCTTTTGCATAATGGTTAATCCCAAGAGCATCCATTCATGCAGATTTCAATCTTTATATGTGTAGGATTTTGTAAGAAATTGACTAGCTAAGAAAAAAAGCGGAAGTAAAACAAAAACAATATGCTGATTTTTGTGCATGAAATTTTAATTGATTATGGTTTTTGTTAGCTAATCTATTGTTGGATCACTGGCAATCGAAATTTACCACAGATGTAGTAATGATTTTGGAGCATTTGTTTAGAAGATATTGTACATCATGAGTCTCAAATCTTATTATGAGTCTGATTGGGACTTCTCTTTTTTTTTTCCTATTCAAATTCACTAAAATAAAAGGGAAGAAGGTAAATACTAAGAAGGGAAAAGGAGATATGAAAAGGAAAAGGAAGATAAAAGAGAAAACAAAGATCTCAAAAAGAAGAAACACTTCAAAGAGGGCGTCTATAAGGATCCAACATGAAATAAAGCACTGAAAAAGGAAAGCTTTCTCCTTCTTACTAAATGAGACAACATTCATCTGGCCATTTACCTAGAGGCTTTCTGATCGTTTGAGAGGAATTCTGAAAACCTTTGGCATTTATTTCAATCCATAGACTTCAACTGATTGTAGCTGAGATAGTATTCCATCATTCCCTGATCTTACTCTGGTGCTATCCTTTTTTAACCAGTCCATAGGTCCAGTAGATTTTCTGGGAGATAGTGAACTTCCATTTTTATGTCCGAAATATCTGTACGTTGCTCAAAATGTATTAAGAGATGTCAACATAGAGTGCGTGCATCAGAAGCTCGCCAGTTACGTTTCTTAATTATTCACTGTCAAGATCTTGTTATTCAGGGAAAGCCAACTGATTATATGAAATTTAAGTAGTAGTGGACACAACTACCAGGCACTATCAAATTCAGAGATTTCACATGTTTAGTCCAAAAAATCTTGTGTTTTGGGTTGCAGTTATGGGGAAAGGAAATGACTGTTGGATGGGGCGTCCGAGACATTCTATATCAAAATTTTCTTAGAAAGTTTATTTGCTTTCCCTAAGTTCGGTATTTTTAGTTTAATCTTTTGTCCTTATTTTTGAAGTGGGATGGATGAAAGTCCGTCTGGTGTCTCAAACTGTTTTTTAAATTTGACCATTCCCATCATTAAAGATACTTTGTGTTAATTTTTCGATGTCGACATATAGTTTACCGCCTTATGCTTTACGGATTAATTTAATTCCTTGATTCTTGGGAAACCATAGAAGTTAGGTTGCTGGTTGCTTGATTTAAAGCTTTGTAGCATGTACGATAGGACTCCTTAAATATTAACCAGTTTTCTGACTTCCTTGTTACTTCTCCCTTTATGTTGGACTAGCTGGGAATTTGAGCCTTAGGTAATTAGATGTCTGCATGAGTCTATTAAAGCATCCTTGATTTGATCGATCATGGCAAAGTTTGCTTGTAAAGGTTGATTAAGATTTAAGAATATCTAAAATTGAGTAGGGCTTAAACAAAAGTTATCGATTTATGTTGCATTTTATTCCAAGGATAGTGGATTCTAATTTAAAATCCATTTTGAATGATATTGTTGCAATTGAAGAGCTAATATATGATAATAAAGCTTATGGTGTTCCATGTTCACATCCTCTTAAATAGTAACATTGATCTTCTTTCATAAATTTTTGTTTTTTGAGGAATGTTGTGTAAAATATATTAGAAAAACAAACTTTATTTAATCATTACCTTATATGCATCATGTGAACCCATGGTTCTTTTTTGTATGTGATAATATATATCTTTTGACTAGTCCACTTAGAAAATAAAAGGGTTGTACTTATAGAATTTGTTGATACAAGTTGATGTCTTCAGGTGTTACGAAACACAAGTGCTCAACTTAGGCCCTGTTTGGGGGAGCTTTTGGAGGGCCAAAAAGCACTTTCTAGCCTTCCAAAAGTACTTTTAGCTAAAAAATGGTGTTTGGTAAATTTTTTGAAAAGCTGTTTCAGCTTTTGCGGGAAGCTGAAACAGCTTTTGGGGGGAAGCTCCAATTTGGAGCTTTCCGAAAATGCTGTTTTCAGCTTTTTCGGAAAGCTGTATTTTTGACCAAAATACTCCCATGTAAAAAAAAAAATTCCTCCC
The DNA here is from genome assembly GCF_009389715.1 of Phoenix dactylifera. Lineage (NCBI taxonomy): Eukaryota > Viridiplantae > Streptophyta > Magnoliopsida > Arecales > Arecaceae > Phoenix > Phoenix dactylifera. The sequence continues at coordinate 66,421 of NW_024068365.1, read as the reverse complement.
CCAAAACCTCGTCTTACCACCTGTTCCTCTCCCAACCGACCCGCCCCCACCCCCTCCCTCCCCCCCGCCCTGTTCTTCTCCCAACCCACCTCCCAACCCACCAGCACCCCCACCCCTCCCCCCGCACCGCCGTCGCCGCTGCCGCTGCTGTGCCTCCCTCTCCCCCGCCGCCGCACCCCCTCCCTCTCCCCCGCCGCTGCACCCCCTCCCTCTCCCCCGCCGCCGCTGCAGTGCCCCGCCGCCGCACCCCCTCCCTCTCCCCCGCCGCCGCACCCCCTCCGGCGCCGTCGGCCACCGAGACTGCCGCCGGCCACGGCCCGGCCCCCTCTGGCGGCCGCCGCGGCCTGGCCCCCTTCCGGTGCTGCCGGCCGCGCAGGAGGAGAAGAACGGAGAAGGGGGCAGAGGAAGGAAGGAGAAGAAGAGAAGAAAAAAAGAAAAGAAAAAAAAAGAAGAAAAGGAAAGAAAAGAAAAGAAAAGAAAAGAATAAATAAATGCATAAATAAATATTTATATAAATGAATGAATGAATGAATAAATAAGATAATAAATAAATATATTTCAATGGATAAAATAATAAATAAATAAATGCATAAATAAAAATATATATACGAATGTACGTATAAATAAATAAATATAAAGAAAAATAATGAGTGAGTGGCAAATAATCTGATCCTTATGATATTGATAAGTACAGTGAATTTGTCGCCATTGCAAATAGTTAAGTAAAGAGATAATCTATTAAACAGATAAATGGTTATTTATTGATGTATTATACTATAAATATATTATTATATTACATTATATCATAATAATTAATATGTAATGTTAAATAATTTAATATTATGTTATATTATGAAAAATTAATTTATACTAATAATATATTATTTTATACCTTTATTATTGTATTATACTATACATATTATATTATATTACCTTATATCATAATACATTAATATGTTATTTTAAATAATTTAATATTATGTTATATTATGAGAAATTAATTAATACTAATAATTATAATATTTTATACCTTTATTATTGTATTATACTATAAATATAATATATATTACATTATATCATAATACATTAATATGTTATGTTAAATAATTTAATATTATGTTATATTATAGAAAATTAATTTACTCTAATAATTATATTACCATTATGCTATGCTATGCAATATCATATTACTATATTATAATAATAATATTTTATATTACAGTAATATTATACTATATCGTATATTATGTATTAATATATGTTATGTTTTATCATGCTCTATTGTATAATACTATGCAATGTCCTTTATGGTAATTTTGTTATATAAAAGTACTTTCTCAGTTTGTTTACCAAACATATGTTAAAGTGCCACAGCACTTTAAAAATATAGTTACCAAACAACAAACAGCTTTTTATAACAGCTCTACTTCAGACAGCTCTACTTCCAACAGCTCTACTTCCAACAGCTCCCCCAAACAGGGCCTTAGTGAGTTGTCTAATAAGGGTCCTTGTTTTCTGTATGTGCAACACAAACTACTAGGGCTGTGGCCCACAGGCCACCACCCTCTTACTTCTTTCATCTTAATAGAGAAGTCATCGCCTGGGCTTGCCTCCTCTTGAATATTTACTTCTTTTCATTAATAAATACATCTCTCCATATATACTCTGAGGGAGAAAGAAATGCTTCATTTAAAATTGGGTGTATATTTGTCAAACTTACTCCCAATAAATTGTTCTTTGGTGTTACAGACATACATAAATTATTCATTCTCTTTGACAAAGCCTAAATATTGCATGTGCCGAACATTCTATTATTTTACCTAGAAAGGTATGTGTATACAGTTAGAAGCATGTTCGGCTCTTTCTAATAGTGACATGAATGATTAATGCTGCAATAATTTTTCATTTATTGAATATTCACGTTCTGAAATGTTGTTTAGTAAATTTTCTTTATTTCTTTATAAACTTTGATACTCAATAATTTGTGATGGTGTTCTTGATATGAAGTTTAAGTGTGAGAAGTGTGATGCATTATGATAGGGACATGTACTCATTAATTGTTGATTTACCAATTTATTTATATTTCCTTGTAGATTCCTGAATATCTAAAGACACAGATGTTCTCTACTATTGGTTAATCGGCCAACCTCAAAATCGTTAACTAATTGGAGTGTGTCAACCGAGGTAGGCTGAACAAGTACCATGCCCCATACCAATCAGCCACTGATTTGGTATGGTATCAGTTTGATATTGTACCGAATGTTGGTACACCTTAGCATGCCGGTTCCGACAAGCACACAATTTTTTATTTTTTAATTTTTGATATATAATGATGTTTTAGGATCCTTTTTGATATTTAATGATGTTTTATGAAGATTTTGAGTGATTTAAATACTAATTTGATGTTTTTTGAGGTGTTTTGATGTTCTTTAATGCATTGGTTTTTTTTTTGCGTATTTTCTATTTATAAAATAACTACAAGTTCCATGATAAATATAATTAAAGTACATAACTTATTACATCTATAAAGAAAATCATTAAAATGCAGAACAAAAAATTAATTGAAATAATATCGACATATAAAATCTCGTGGAGTGACGATATCTCTTGTAAACATTGGGGTCATCTTCATATGTAGAGGGATTAGTCCAATTCTCTTTCCACATGGCCACTCTTTCTAAATATAGTTAGGAAGCATATCAGTCCACTCTTTCTAATTAAATACTCTTTCTAAATATGTTTTCTACTTCAAAAATTACTTTTGAATTATGTAATACATACTAATTTTTTTTTAATTTTTGATATTATTTATTGTTGCCCATATATGCAGCCCAAGAGGGGGGTGAATTTGGTTTCAAAACTTTTTAACTAAATGCAGCGGATAAACTATAGTTTCAATTTGAAAGCTAAAGGTGCTGAAGTAAAGAATGAATGATAACAGAAGCAGAAATATAAAGAGACAAGCACACACACAAACACAGAAAATTTCTAGTGGTTCGGTGCAATCCACACCTACATCCACTCCCTAAGACTTTTGAAAATTTTCACTATAACCTCCCTGATTACAGTGCAGTCGTTTTTCGAGCTCACAACCCAACTCGTTTTTCTGGGATCACAACGAACCCAGTCGGTTTTCACAGGATCACCAACCAAAATCTTAACCTATTTGTTTTTCGGGATCACAAATAATCCAGTTAGTTTTCACAGGCTCACCTACCAAAACCTAAACCCTTGTTGAATCTCTTGATTCAACAACTTCCAATTCAGGTTTGGAAGAACTTTTATCAGTTTCAGAACAATTGAAACTGTTTCAATAGATTTAAAGCTAAGTAAGAAATGCTGTAACAATGTAAGTAAAGCTTCAAAATAAATGAAACAATAAATGTAAATTTGAAGCTATGAAGATGGTCGTTGGCTGCAGTTGAATGTCTTGATTGTACAACAGCAGCTTGTTGAATATCCCAGCTGATTTCCTCACAGAATGGTTTTTCTCTTTGAAAGCTCTCTTGAGAGGATTTGATCTTTGGAAGCTCGGATTTTGTGTATTTGAATTCTCTCTCTTGTTCCACACCTTGGTCTCTCTTTTTCTCTTAGCGCTCCTTTGAATTTATGGACTTCATACTGATCAGGAAGTATATACTAGCCGTTAGCAAAACTATCCGTTGGCACCCAGCAAAAATACTGTTTGAAAGTAGCTGTTGAAGTTGTCAGGATAACAGGGGTCGTCCCTCCAAGTTCAGAGGTCGTCTCATATGCTGAAGGAGACGGCTCACTAAGCACAAGAGTCGACTCTTTCTTTTAATCCATACAAAATTCCTGCACTAGCCTTAGAGGGTCGACTCGTCAATGTTGGGGGTCGACTCATGTAGATAATGGGTCGCCTCCTTAAGAAAAAGGGTCGGCTCATTCCTTCAGTTCATATAAAGTTCCTGCGCTGGCCTTAAGGGTCAACTCTTCAATGTCGGGGGTCGACTCATGTAGATATTGGGTCGACTCCTTAAACACAAGGGTCAGCTCATCTAGTTGGTCTCAGGCGGTGATTCTTCTCTGTTTCTTTTCAACTACACGCGGGTTGACTCCATATAAGATGGTGGTAATTATAAAAAGTAAACTTATCAAGTAATAGCTATTATTTATATAATATACTTGGATTCATCATAATATTGCCCTTGTTGAGCATAAGCTGTGGAAGACTTCCTTAAATAGTTTTGTCCGTGCAAAAGAGACATGGCACACGATGTTATAATATGTTGAATAAATTATTAATGGTTGTACATACACCTCACCTAAATTAACTGAGCTCCCTATGACAATGCGGTGCTACATCTGCATCAAGCTGTATCTTGTATATTATACTGCATAGGGTGGATAGAAGTTTATTGTCCATGGCAATGGTATGTTGAACCGGCCCATACCATCCGGTTCAGTCCGTACCGGACTGGTCAGGTCCTGACCGATACAGCGGTGGAAAATGGTACCAGTCAGTACCGGTTCGAACCGGCCCATACCAGCCCCCATACTAGCTTGTACCGGCGAGCTCAAATTTTTTTGGACTTTTGGGGGCCGAACCATTGGTACCGATTTCGATCCGGTCCGAACCGGTGGCGAACCGGTCCGGTGGCCGACCGGCATGCTTACTGGTATCGGTTCGACGAACTTTGATACTAGGGATTTAGGTTCATGCTGTAAGCTGCTAATACAATTTGTAATTATTTTAGTACGACATGACCAACTAGAAGCCTAGACAATGGTCAACTATTTTAATATATATTCTTACCTGCTAAATGTAGCTTCCTATCTATGTAGTAGTCCCACCTCTGCTTAATGATGTCTATGTACTTATAGGCATTCACTGGATCTGTCTATCTGATCTGTTCCATGGCAGCCATTATCATGTGATAAAGGAAGCCCATCTGCAAGTATATCTCTCAGTCCATGACCCAAAGCATAGCGTGTAGAGGCTTGATAGCCTTCACAACCCTGTGAGCCTGTGTCCAAAATTGCTGGCTCTTCACCAAGCCCTCTATGTGTCTCCCCTCAGTGCTAGCCCTTGCATATCTGTTGTCCTAGCACTCAACGTTAACAAATATCTGGTGCAAGCATGCTCTCCTCTCAAGAAAGCTATCAAGTACAATATAATTAGTGGCACACCATGTCACATCCGGCCTCTGTATTTCTCCCGTAATGAACTTTCTCATTAGAGCTAGGATTTATGTCTGATTGTAACTAAATCTGGTGATGAACTTAGCTATCTCGATGACCTGCCAATCTTGCGAATCTTTTCGATATCCATTAGCATGAGATCGATGCTATGTGCAGGACATGGTGTCTAGAAAATATGCTGCTATCTCTCCATCAACAATTCATCGGTAGCCTTATACTATGGTCCATTATTAGTGACTATCTGCACAATGTTCTACTCTCTCACGTGATCTATTACCTCCATTAGTTTCAAAATGTACCATGTATCGTGCATCTTATCTAAAGTATCAATTGACTTATGAAAGATTTTCATGTCCCAATAAGTCAGGAAGTTAATGATGCTTCGTCTGCTGGGACCTGTTCACCTATCACACATTATGTTAATCCATAGGTGCCCCACTGGCTCTAATATGAAGCTATGAAGTTCTCGAGCTCCTCTTTGTTGTTGTTAATGAGCTCAAGATGGATATCCTTCGGTCCTCGAAGATCCACACTCTTATTCTTCTCTCTATATCTAGGCAATGGCGGACCAGTAGTATGTGTTGGCTGTTGCGTTCGCTGGAATGTGGCTTTGTTGCTCGACTATCCTCCTCCATCCTCTTTCAGGCAGCTCTCTCTTTTGTTGCTTTGAAATCAGTGAAGTGCATCTTTATCGGCTGGCGGACCCTCTAGGGGCACTTTTAAGTACCCTGCTCCTTTGAACTTAGTGTTGCACCATTTGCACCTTTAGTAGTGTCGACTTGAGAGCATGACTTCGTGATCCCAACCGATATCACGATCTGGTTCCTTCCTCATGGATGGATCTGTTCCTGCAAGTGAACTAAACACATTTCAAAATTTTTTTTACGTTGATTGATATTTAGGTAATTAACCATGTGTAATACTAAATTCTTATTTTTTTCACTTAATTAACTAATTTTAATTGTTTTTTAAAATTATTCAATATTTAACTAAAACATATCTAGATATTTTATTTTAATTAAGAAAATGAAGAACTGTAATTGGGATGTTGCATTTATCATTATCTTAGCTTATCATTTTTAATTATTTTTGGAGAATTGTGAAATTTCAATATGCTGCAAAAAATATTTTATTTACTTTAGAAAATACTTCTAAATTACCTATTTTGCTAGTAATTTTTCATATTTTTTTAATCTCATATTATTTTTTTGATATTTTTTATTTTAAAAATATTATTAAATATTTTTTAGATTAGATTCGTATAGTATTGTGATCTGGATGCTACATATATTTTTTTTTATTCCGTGGGCATGCATAAAAGGCTATTTTATTGTGGATTCTATTTAAACTTGTGCGTTGTGCCTATATCACTATTCACGTAAAAATGCCCAAACTTGAATAAATGATATAAAATTTTTATTAAGAGGGAGATTCATACCCTTAAGCATGGTTCTGATTTTATAGTAATTTTTTAAATTTTATATTATTTTTTATTTTTAAATCTAAAAGTATATTTTTATTTAAAAATCATAGATTCAATAACAATTTATGATCTTGGTGTCATAGTGTAGATCTACTATAGATCTACAACATATTAAATGACACAAAATACAAAAATTTAACATGTCCTCTTATTCTTTTCAATTTTTGGCCAATTTTTGGTCTCAAAATAAAAAAAACACATAAAATAAGTGAGGAGGAGCTACATTTTCTGATTTTAGCAAGATCCTGAGCTGAAATCCGTTGAAATGGCCTAGATTTGGGCTATTCCATTTTTTTTAAAAAGAAAAGTATCTGTGGCTATTGAGAACCTCTTGTGGTTCTTAGATCCCTCATGGGGCTCTATTATTGATGTCACATGAGAGGGGAGGCGACTCATGAGCGCGGCAAGGATCGGGATGGGGGAATCATGCGCGCGGCATGCGAGGATTTGTGTGGGGTGCAAGCGCATGATGCGGGAGGGGGGATCATGCTTGTCACATGCGAGGACACACATGGGGTGTGAGCGTTGGTTGTGCTTGAGGATATATAGATGATTGTGCTTGGTCAAGGCACAAGATACTTGATAGAGAAGATTGGGGGGTAGGAAGATTGAATGATGTGTTGTTGATATGAGCAATTTTTTTCTCAAATCTTGTCGTTCAGTCTATAGTAACCAATTGAAGTAATTTTATGATATTTTCTCTCTTTTCTTCTATATTTTTTGATTCTTTGTTATTTCCCCATACCCTATAGTATGAGGCAAGGTTCGCCGTACCGGTACCGAACCCCGTACCGGTGCCGCACTAGTATAGGCGTACCGAGTGTCGGTACGGTACCGTACGCTCGGTACCGACCGTACCGACATTGGTGTACCGATACCGGTATCCATCGGTACGGGTACGGTACGCTTGGTACCGACTGGTACCGACCGGTACAGCGAACCTTGGTATGAGGAGTGTCTAGCCATGCTTTGTAGCAGCTTATTTTTTGTTTTCTCCCGTTTACCTTTTCAGACAATTTAGTACCTTATCGATTTCGTTCGGTATGCCTCAGTACGGGCTGGTATGCTTCCGTACGGGTTGGTACGCACCTCGGTGCACCTCGATACAGGGCTGTACGGGGCTTATACTGACTTGTAGTTAAGTTTTGTACATTTTTCTTTCGGTATGGTACGGTATGCCCTATACAAGATGGTACGGGGTGATACGGCAGATCATGCTCAAAAGAAACAATCCTTTACAACTCACAAGCAACCTCAGTAGATTGCATGCATATCTCTACTAATAGGAAAAACTTCCCAATTGACAATGGAGCTTTGCATGAGTTCTTTAAATAGACTCCATATTTTCATACATGATTCCTTTTCAAGATTATTTCTATTGATAGAAGCAAGAGGAGCAGTAATGAAAATAATAATGCATGCAATGAATCAGAAACATTTCATGATCGATAGGTTGATATATCTGACAATCCTTTCAATCAAGTTTGTTTTCATAACCTTATTTCACATTTGGTTACAGCTGCCCAAACTCTACTTGACTTTGTCACAGATATTCCAGGTAAATTTCATCAGTTGATTGGATTTATAAATGTCAATCATGTAGTCCTTTCATGGAACAGCTCGTGGGCGTACAACCATTCTCAAAGTCTTCTCTCTTGAATCAGTTGTGCACCTTCCAACGATCATAACCATTCACCGATATTCCATCTAGAATCAGTACTTTACCTGGAATGTGCATCACTATGGTGATAGTCTGCAATCAGCATAATCAGCATTCTCTGAAGAGCAGTCAGTTCACCAAGTCAAAAAAGGAAAAAGCACTTCTGTTGATTTTGGATGTCAAATCTGCGAAGAAATAATTCTTGTTTTACTGTAACAGCAAATAAAATATTGATGGCTGACTAATAACCAGCATCAACTTTGTATGATCTTTAATTGTTGTCACATATAACAGTAAGCATTTAATCATAATCTAGATCTGTTGCAACTAACAGCAGCGGATTCATAAATTATAGGCATACAGCCCAATATAAAACACTGCTGTTTGATTGTTTTTATTCAAAGGAGGGGCATTACTATTATTTGCATCTTTGGTGATCAGTCTACCTCTATACTTCGACATATGCTTGTTTTCCATTTTGTCTTCCTCCCTTGGTCCTCCTCCTAACTTCCATTTTTTAGAACAATGGCTATGTAAAGAGATTATTGCTAGGGACTGTAGAATATCTATGTACTATTTTACTTTGTTCTATGGTATGATATCTTCATTATTGTCTACAGTAATTGTTTGCTAGAAAATTTCTGAATACAGTAAGGGCTATGATTTTTTCACTTCTTTTTTATTGTTTTCTGCAAATAATTTCTTTCCTTTTTTCCATTGGTACATTCGCAGCATGGAGGTGTTCTAGATCAAGTTTAAGTGTTGGTGTTATTTGTCCGTATAGTGCTCAAGCTCACACTATTCAGGCAATGCTGTCAAATAAATATGAGATAGAATGTGGTTTTCTCTTCTGGGTAAGTTCCTGCAATGAGCTAAAAAGCAGCGAAGAAGATGTGATAATCATATCAACTGTCAGAAGTAATGAACATGGCTCTGTTGGCTTATGGTCCGATCATCAAATCACTAACTATTGTTTAACACGGGCCAGGTAACTTGACAAAATCTCCTTCTGTTTTCCAATGTCATTTTTAATTCCAAATTTATTTCATGTGTTTTGAATTGAATGGTAGGTAGATTAGAACAACATGTTAAGGCTGTATGATTAATTATTTATTGGATTTGTATAGCTCCTCATGAAACTCTTGATTTTCTGTGAGCAGGAAATTTCTTTGGATTGCTGGAAATGCACAAACATTGAAAAGCAGTCATTCTGTGTGGCAAGAACTGGTCCATGATGCCGAAGAACGTGGTCTCTTTGTGAAAGTTGCCGAGCATAATTTTTTTTTCAACACTATAACTAATGTCAAAGATGAGCTTAAACAGCTTGATGAGTTGCTAAATTTGGAATCTGCACGTTTTAATGGCTTAAAGTGGAAGGTTTGTTCCTCAGATGCATCATTCGAAATTTTTACCTCCTGTCCTTGGTACTCTTTCTAAATGTTTGTTAAAGAAATTTCATTTTTTCGTGAATTATCTTCTACAATTCTGCTTTTAAAACCACTACAGTTTGGACAATTTTTACTTGAATGGTTATCAATTTGTTCTGTAATATCTGATTTCAAGTTTGCATATCATATGCATTTTGTTAGGCATACTGTCATAGTTCTGTGGAATAGTTATTTCTAATTGCTGTTGTCTGTGCTATTTTAGGTGGAAGAAGAATGAATACAGAGCTCTGCAATTAACTTTTTTTTTGGAATAAAGTTGACATGGATATTCTTTCTATTATCTTTAGTTTGCGAACTTGTAACTGTCCTTCACCAATTATATAAAAAATCCATGACAATTGCACCTTCATTATCATTCACGAATGACATGAAGCTTGACCATCTACATATGTTTAGTAAGAACTTTTTAGATGTCGGATTTGCTTTTGCTTTGGCATTATAAGCTAATGCACTCATTAGATTGTTTTAAGAATTAGTCTTGATTTTATGTAGATACCAATGAACCTCTTTCTAAATCTAAATGTGCCATTGTTCTCAAAAAATAAAAAGTATAATATGCTGTTGGTAAGGTATTTTGAAAGAATAATCTTGAGTTATTTAAAGAATTCAATTCATGTACTTGGTGCACCAAAATGCAGTTTTTTTAAACATTTGCAAACTTTTATTAGGCAAAAGATTATAATTCATTTGCTACTTATTGGAAACATATAGTGGCAAAAGTTTTATGATATAACTTGTGATTATCATTTTCTGGATATAGGAACTAAGAAGGTGATCTAATGTATGGGCGAAAGCTTCAAATAAATTAGCATTGGTCTTAATTTGCTTCATAAACTTATGAAAAAATTGGAACAAACATTGGATGGAATGCTCTAGTTACAAGTGTGGATGAAGGTTGGTGTTTGTGAAGCCTTAGTTGGAATAATTTGATTAAGACACAACTGAATGGCAGTTTTTTGAAACTAGGATAGGTAAATAGTGAAACTAAGAGGAATGAGTATAATAGAGAAATTTTGGAGTTACATGTACAATAAAGATCTGAAAACCCGGTTAAGGTTCCTGGGTTTGCTACAAGGGGTTTAGAAAGAAGAGAAGAAAAGTTATGTTTACATGGATGGAAGTTTTGAAAATGGATTAACAAAAGCCTGCAATGACACCAGAGATTGTTGTTGTGAGAATGTTTTTCACAGGATTTATAAAGCAGACCAAGATGGCTGCTACAAAGCTTTAATTCTTATAACTATTGCGGTTCGTTTTTTTGTTTTTGTTCACTAATTTTACTTTCATAATTCTGGCTACATCATTTTCATTTTTACTACTTTTTAAAAATAGCCAGTTGATATTGTTCAATTGCATTTGTAGGTTCTAGTTAGTGATGACTTCAAAAGGTCATTTGTTGGACTACAGGATAGTTTGACGAAACAGATAATAATTGGACTTCTGTGGAGGCTAGCTTGTGGTTGGCGTCCAAAGCATAAAAGTCTATACTTCTCTAAGTTTGTGAAACATTTCAGGGTTCATGGTCTATCTTTGATATGTACAACTGATATCATTAAAGAATCAGAATATATCCAAGTAATGAAGGTCTGGGATGTGCTAACTCTTACAGAAGTTCCAAAGCTCCATCAACGTCTTGAGCGCATGATGTCTTCATTTAGTGATTGTTATGCCAAGTGCTGCATGATTGAGAAGATTGAGGGGTATGCATTACTCACCTTATCTAATTCTTCAGATGTTTTTGCCTATGGGAATGATCTTTTTTTAACAATGTTAGAAACTTTTTGAGTTTCTAGTTATGTGCTTAAACAGTAGAAGATAAGCTTCTTTTTTCCATTCGTTGAGATGTGGAATTACTGTACCTGTCATTCTTTCTTCTTCAAATAGTTTGGTAATGGAGTATTTGAAAGTTCTCATTTGTCCAATTTAACTTCTTTCCTAGGAAACTTGTGTTACCCATGACTTGGGCGATCTGTCCTGCTTCTTTCCCAAACAATGAACCATTACTTTATACTAATGGTATACAAAGCAGATTGGAGGCATCAGGTGATGTCACTAGCAAGGGTAAAGATAGTGAGGAGGTTATGCTGATGAAATTCTATGCTTTATCTTCTGGAGCTGTGAAACATTTGCTTACTGCCCCAGACGGGCAGCAAATTGAGCTTCCATTTGAACTTAATGATCTTGAAGCTAAAGTAGTCACATTCCCAGACAGTGCTTTTGTACTTGGTCGTTCTGGAACTGGAAAAACTCTCGTATTGGTAACAAAACTGATTCAGAGGCAGCAACACTATATTCTTGCACTGCAGGGTTTATCTAGACAAGAGGTTCAATTATCTAGCACTTCTCATGATTCTGAAGAAGGCACAACTGATGCAGTTCCTCATGTGAACACACTGCACCAGATATTTTTGACAATGAATCCTATTCTTTGTTCTGCTGTGAAGACTTGCATTTCACAGCTTAGAAGGTTGGAATCTCTCTTTCTTTATGAATATTTGCATTAATGGCCATTCATGTCCTTTATCGTAGTTTGTCACAAGTTTTGGATACCTTGTGCATGTGCTTGTCCCTTTTTACTTGAACTTGCTGTGTGAAGTTCCCCTATTTCTTTGATTTGCTTTGATCTACTGAATTGGCCATTGTAACTACATGAGTGTCTCATGGAAACATCAAATGATTTATTTTGTAGTAAGAGTCACTGCTTCAATTCATAAATTCACTGAATGTTATATGGAATAAGAATAGAAAAATCTAATTATAGATGTCTGTTATGCTTATTTGAATTTATGGCTGCATATTGAACACTAACTACTACAGATGGTGTTCAAGTCTTGTTTGACTAAATTATTGCAGATCAAGTATTGTTGATGAATTATACAAAGATACATTCTAGAGATCATTGATGTTCTATTTTCTCAAACTAGAATTTGGCACATGCAACACACTTGCTAAAGATGAAGTCTAATGGGGGGCGTTCTCGGTCCCCAAGCCCCACACCATTGCCTTCCTTTGCTGCTTGGCTTCTAGCTAGGTTGCAATGCTGCTGTGGACCGATTGGAAGGTAAACGCTAAGGTTTTGCCCCGTAGGAATTAGAGTTGGCAGCAAATCTCTACGCCTAAGTTAGTTGGAACACAACTTGGATGGAAATTGATTGCACAGTGGCTATTCATTAGAACTGAAATGAAGAATACAAAGTGCAAGTGCAAACAAATAAATCTAGTGGGGTATACAAGGTTCCTGCACTAGCCCAATCTACTAAGGACTCGGAAGGAATCCATAATAGTCCAATCTAGCAGAGGTAGACATTCCTCTAGCTAGCCTAATCTAGTGAGAACTTGATGTGGTTCTCCCTAGCCCAAACCCTAAGGCCAAATAATACAAGTGGACTCTCCATAGGTTTCTTCACAATCTGGATGGATGCCCCGCACTTCTGCTCTTCAAGGATATTTATAGACTGCAAGGTTGGATACAGATGCTGGGATGCAATTGCCCTTGGCTGCGGTTGGTTGCAGTTGGCTGCTGTTGGCTTACAGGATTTGGCTGACCGGGCCATGCGTCCTGGAAAACTGGCCGCGCACCCAGGCGAGGTTCTTTGTAATGCTCTTTGGTTTTTTGGAACCATTGGGGTGGGATTTGGGCGGATGCCTTGCTGGTATAGTAGGAGGCCGTTGCGGCGGTGCGCCCGCGCATGGCCATGGCCACGGGCGCCCGCGCACGGCCAAGGCCACGGCTCGGCCAAAGCCATTTGCAATGCTCAAACTTTGGAACCCTCGGGGCAGGCTTTGGGCGGATGCCTTGCTGGGTTAGTAGGAGGCTGCGGCTGCAGTGCGCCGATGCACGGCTAAAGCCACGGGCGCCCGCGCACGGCCAAGGCCATGGAGCGGTCTGGCTCGGGCCAGACCCATTTGCAATGCCCCTCAGTACTTTGGAACCTTCGGGGTGAGCTTTAGCCGGATGCCATGCTGGGGTAGTAGGGAAGGAACTGCCCGTTGGGGTTGGATAAGAGCGTGCGCAAGGGCGCGCACGGCTGGATGGGCATGCCAAATCTTGTGGGTTGCACGCTTGGGCAAGAGCGCGAGCAGTTGGTCGGGCGCGCAGAAGCTTGTGTTGCGCGCTCGGCCGTTGCCTCGTTTGGCTGGTGTGCGTGGCTGGTCGGGTGCACAAGCAGTAGTGCGCAACGCGCGCGGCCGTTGCCTCGTTTGGCTAGCGCGCCCGGCCAGCCTTGCCTCGTTTGGCTGGTGCGCGCGGCTAGCCGGGCGCACAAGCACTAGTGCGTGCGCGCGCGGCCGTTTCCTCATGATATTGGTGTGTAGCGTGCTCGGCTGGTCGAGCGCGCAGATACTGATGCGTAGCGCGCTTGGCCTGTGCCTTGCTTGGTTGGTGCCCGTTGTGCTGATGGGGCGAATTCTGGCGCACGGGCTGGTCCTGCGCGTTATCGTTGTTGTCGTGTACTGGTGTTGGTCTTGGCCTGTGCCTATTTGCCTTTGCCTGTTTTGGCCGCCTAAGGCTTGGTTAGCCTCTAGGCTCATTAGTTGCTTGATCTGGTCTTCGAGTGTTGCTTGGACCTCGCTTGGCTAAGTGCCATGGCTGTGTGGTTTTGGGGAGTTTTCATCAAAGTCCTGATGACTATGAGTTGGTCAGATGTTTGTCACGACCCAAATCCAGATCTGTGACACGACTGTGCTATTGCCGACTACCACCCACAATAGCACGAAGCCTCATACATGGGGTAACAGGATAGTTAGACTAGTCAAACTGTCGTATATTTAAAATTTTCAGTGTAACTTACTGAAAGGTACAAAATATAGAGCTTCTAAAGAGTTTATGTACATAAGTATAATTACCCCCAAAAGATTGAAATCCTGATACAAAAAGAGTATCTCTCGCCGCTATCACTGGCGGTGATCTGGAAGAAAAATATAAATAAAATGGTATGAGCTACACGGCTCAGTAAGTAATCCTGCATAATCTTATCAGATCAACTACAATATTAAGCATTTTTAAGCAGGGTTTGAGAAGCTAACATGAACATTATTACAATTCTTCGTGATAAAATATTCGTACTGAGTTGGTAAATTGATATTTTATATCAACCAGTATTTTCATCAAAATATAACTTAAAACAGTACATCGGCATGCCGTGATTTACTCTCTCTGATGCTACTGCTCAGTCATTATCGGCCACTGGCAGAGGCCAACTCAGTTATTCTCGGCCACTAGCGAGGCCAGCTTAGTTGCTTTCGGTCAGTAGCATCTAAGAGCCCATAAGTAGCACCTCTTGCAAGTAGTACCTCTCGGATGCTACGGCTTAGTCATTCTTTGCCAGTGGCGGGGCCAGCTCAGTCATTATTGGCCACTGGCGGGGCCAGCTCAGTCATTTTCGGCCATTGGCGAGGCCAGGTCAGTTGCATTCAGCCCGTAGCATCTAAGAGCCCATAAGTAGTACCTTTTGCAAGTAGTACATATAGCTAAATGCAATTCATTATCATATCTTATACTTATACCTAGAGGTGGGCATTGGGCCGGGCCACCCATGGCCCGGCACGAAGCAGGCCGTGCCAGGCACGGCCTGCTTGCTACAGTAATGGACCGTGCTAGGCACGGCTCATAAAAGGGGGCCGGGTTGGGTTAAGGATTTCTGGCCCGCGGGTCGAGCCTGGCACGGCCCATAAGGGCCTGGGCTGGTACAATTCGTGGGCCAAGCATGGCACGGCCCGCGGGCCAGCCCGAAACGGCCCATAAGGGAGGGGCAAAATGGGTAAAAAGCTACAAATAGCCCTCAAATTAGCCGTTTTATGGTTGTTAGGAGGGGCAAAATGGGTAAAAAGCCACAAATAGCCGTTATGGGCCCAAAAAATAGCCGTTAAAGGCCACCCATAACGGCTATTTTTTTTTGGACAGACGGGCCGTGCCCGTCTCGTGCCCGGCACGGCCCGTGCCGGGCCCGGCATGGCCCGCCACCCCACGAGCCTAGGGCCGTGCCGGGCTTAGCCTTTAGGTTAAGCAGGCCGTGCCAGGCACGGTCCGTTTAGTAACAGGCCGGGCCAGGCACGGCCCGTTTGGTCTGTGGCTCGGTGGGCTCGGGCCGGGCCCGGCATGGCCCGATGCACATCTCTACTTATACCTTAATTACTATATTAAGTGCAATTATAGTATCAAAATCCATCTCACACACAAATCAACTTGCATGCATAATCCTATGCAATTAGCGATGCATAAACTATATTCGCTTTCCAATTTCTTACGTCTAGGTGACAAATCCTTGATCACCTAAATTAATAACATAGGGACCACATTATTCCCTATTTATTCATAATTTCTTAATTTATCATAATATGAATTTACTTGCTTGGATCTCAAGTCCAATTTACCCAATTTGAAGCCTTTGTTCTCGATTTAGAACCAAATTGGGTTCACACAAGTCAATTGGGCTATTAATTAAAGGATTGAGCTTGAGTCAGGGTCAGCCTAGGCTAATTTGGCCTTCAATCGGTTGAATTGGGCTTGAATTGGGCCTTATTTGAAATCAATTAGGTCTGCTGTGGCCAATTTAGCTTAAGTGGGTTCGTACCCAGCTCAATTGGTCTCGGGTTTAGCCCAATTTATTCAATTGGGTCCGCTCAGACTTAGCTCAGCTCAATTAGGCTTTGACCTGACTAAATTGGGTTCGGATTTAATCCAATTTACTCCATTGGTTTGTTTGGACTCAGCTCAGTTTAATAGATTTGGACCCGACGTCATTTGGGCTTGGATTTAGCCCGATCTATTCAATTGGGTTCGGATTCAGGTCTAATTGGGTTCGCCAAACCATTTTCTTTTTATTTGGGCCTAACGGGTTCTGGACCCGAACCCGAATTCGACCCGTTAGGCCGGACCCGTTTAAGGGTCCCATTTTCCAAAGGCTTCTCGCCTCTTCGTCTCCCGCCCTCTCTCTCTTTCTTTCTCCTTCGTCTCCATCGGAACCCTAGCCGCTCCGGCCGAACCTTCGGCCTTCTCCTCCTCTGACCTCGTTCTCTTCCTCCTCCCTTGCAGCCCTCCATCTCCTCCCCTTCCTCTTGCTAGCAACCTTGGGGTGAGACTCCCTCGGCCCACTGGCCGAGGCGGTGCTCCCACCTCGGAGCAGCAGAGGATGGGAGGCCGACCCCTCCTCTTCTTCGAAGTGATGTCGAAGAAGGAAAGGAGCGCCTGGAGATGGGGCCGAGGTTCGGTTTCCTCCGGAAAGTTCTCATCTATTTCGACCACGGCGAAGAAGAACCGCCGTTCGAGGATGAAGCTTCAAGGTCCAAGTAAGTATTTTATTTTTGTTTATTTATTTTCTTTCCTCCCTTTCTCCTTTTCTTTTCTTTCATGGTGGCGCCACCACCTCTTCACCGGAGAAGGGGTGGGGGCTCGGCTAGTCTGGCGGCCCTGTGGCCCCATATGGTGCCAGCTCGGCCAGGGCTCGGCGGTCTCGTGGCCGCATCTGGTGCCCCGAGCACCCGCAGCGGAGCCCCAGGCACCCGCAGGCCGAGTTCGGTTGGGCTCGGCCTGGATGAGCACTGGGCCTGGGCTGAGCCTAGTTGGGCTTGGCCTAGCTCAGTTGCTGGGCCTAGGTCGGACCTAGGTCATACTCAGGCCGGCCCGTGGCCTGCCCTTGTGCGTGGGTCTGGCCCGGGTGGAACCCGTCGGCCGTTTACTCTTCTTCCATCTCCTCTGTGCCAGAGTCTTCTTTCCTCTATTTCAATGTTGAAATAGAAGAGAGTAACTTCCCCCTTTTTTATTTTGTTTAAACCTATTTACTTAAGTAAATCAGGTCATATCTTGCTCCAGGTTGGCTGCAGCCGAGCAGTACACCCTTCAAGAAATTCCTCCTTCCTCTCCTAGGGCTTCAGAGGTTCAGCTCCTTCAACCTCCAGCTCTAGGGTTCGGCTTCTTTGGTACAGTACTCCAGAGGGCTAAGGAATAAGAGCGTATTGTAAATCCTAAGTTAAGAAACTGAGAGTTTAAATAAACTCTGCTTAGAAGGTGATCCTTGGAGAGGTGGCACCCTCTCCTTCCTCCTTGCTCCGGAAGCCTACAGTTGCCCTTTCCCTTAGGCCAGCTGGGCTTGTCCTTTCAACTTGGGTGAGAGGTGGCGGACTCCCATTTTGCATGAATGAGGGCCCAACAGCTCGCCTCCCCCTACTGGCCAGCTGGGGCTCCGTCACATCAGCCTTCAGGCGTGAGGTGGCAACCCTCCATGGGCTGCCATCCATGGGCCCAATACGGCCCATTAACGACTGGCCCAAATACCCTTAAATTGGGCCTCAAAAGTATTGGGCCCAGTTAGTCTCGGGCCCGGACAGTACAATGTGGGTCTATGATAACGTAACGTGCTTTGATGGTAGGATTGGCTTGAGACATGCGATAATAGTCTAGGGGAGATAAGAGGTCTTGATGGTTGTTTTCAAGTACCTTGTACATTGCTTAAAAATAGTTTTGCTTTTGTGGCCGCTTATTTATGATGTCTAGAATATAGGAACTAGCTACATTTTTTCCTTTATGTTTTAGAGATTATACACTTGTCCCTTCTAACAATTATCCTATTTGTTTTCCAATAATATAGGAATTGGTAGATCCTAATTCTAGTTAACTCTCCCTTCTACTTCAAGGCCCTAACTTTTGTGGGATGAGTTTCCAAAATTCAAATTTTCTTTTGGAGTATATTTTATAGTCCCACTCCTTAAGATTTTGTTGATCTTTAAGTTTTTGAATTTATCCCAAAAAACTTTATAACCGGTGCATATGTAGCTCAAATACCCTAGGTGTGGTAGGTAAGAGTATGACCATAAAGCCATCACACTCTACATTTATACATCTTTGTTAGTGTACATTGATGTAGTAAATACACTGTAGTTTATTCTCCTGTGTCGACGTGTCGTGATCATGGTATGCTGAACCGGCCCGTACTGGCTATAGAAAGCCAAGCATGGTGAGCTGATTGAAGACACCAAACTATCATGATGGCGAAAATTTATCTAATTTTTAAAAAAAGATCATCTCAATCAGGCGCGTATGATCATGTAATAGTGTCCGGCAGTTTGGCTTGCAACTCGGCTTTTCGATCTTGTCGATCTTCTCCGGGGCATTATCTAGTTCTACTCGTAGTGGCTAAGGAAGTTCTCATCGAGTTTGGTGATCTTCCTAGTTATTTATAATGGTCAAAGTGATTTACATCTAATCTGGTGATTCTCTTGGATACTTGTAGTGGTCAAAATAGTCCACATTGAGTTTGTGATCCTTCTGGATACGCGTAGTGGTAAAAGTGATCTACAACGAGTCTGGTGATTCACTTGAATCCGGTGGTACGTTAGGGAACCCCAAGCCTAAGCTCAAAATTAGGATAGCTTTTAGATTATCCCACCAAAACATTGAAAAGTGTATGGAGTACCCATTAGGGGTGGCTACATAGCCCCTAGACTCAAAAAAAAAAAATGAATAGATGTCCATAATATCAATATATTAGAATTAGTTGTCATGAATTTCATTAATTAACAGATTTCTTGTGATTTTATACTATTTTTAGTGGAAAATTTTATTTAAAATAGAAAAATATTTAAATGCGAAAAATATTTAATATGATAAGTTTTAAAATAGCTACTTGTAGTTTGTTGATTAACATAGTTTATGTTGTCTTTAAAGATGAATTACTCAAAATAGTTGACAGTTTGATTAAACATTGAAAACATGGAGCATGCATCAAGAACCAATGAAAAATTTTAAACTAGTTTCCTTGCATTTTGTATGTTAACAAGATTTATATGACTCCAAATTAATTTAAAAAAACAAAACTAATTAAAAATCATAAAAAATGTAATTAAATACAAAAAATATCCAACATGCATCTTGTAATCAATGTTGAAAGGTAAAAATATAAAAGTGAAACATGTTAGAATTTAGAAGAATTAAAATTTTCAAAAATAAAAAAGAGCCCAAATTTTAAGTGAATTTGGCAAATTCTTCTAACGCTGGCTCTGGCCCTTAAAAAAGAGCCCAAATTCTTCACTTAAAATTTTTAAAATAAATGAAACTAGTGTTTGGATGGCGGAGCCCTTGCTCCGGCCCGCTGGCTCCCTTCGGTGCCCCTCCAACGCTGTCCAGAGGCCCTCCCTCCCTCTCCCCCCCTCTTTGTTCCTCTCTTTTGTTCTCCCTCTCCCTTACCCTCTTTGCTGTGTCGGTATGGCTCGGCATAGAATGGCATGGAGGCGTATAGAACCGTGCTCTAACACTGGCATGACGAACCTTTGTATAAATTATTACATGATTATATTATTGTTATATATTTAATATGTGCGGTGAGTGTATGCTTTCATGCTATTTTCTAGTTGCAAGGAATTTTGTAGTTGAAACTATTACCAAATTTTGCTGCAGTTCAAATGGAAGTTTTGGGCCTCCTTTTGCAGTTGAACTGTAGCCTACAGGCATGGAACACTTGTTTTGTGTGCTTGCAATTCAATTAGGCCAAACTAAAATTGTAGCATAACAATTGTAGGCAATCAAACAGCTGGATAGGAGAATGCTACTTGGCCGGCACTAGCACCCCCCTTTTTAGATGGGGATACTCCTAGACTTTTTATGTTCTTTTGGAATTTTGAAAGTGAGTCATTGCCTGATTATTTTATTACAATATTATGAATTATTTCCCTAGTTTCATTTATAGTTGGTTCTTAAACCTTATTGGGACCACAAGTACTGTTAAAATATCGATTTTCCTGCATAACACCCCCCATTGAAAATCACTAGAACATGGAAAAAGTTCAGTTCATATTCGGATTACACATCAAAAAAAAAAAAAACAAAAGTTGGGAAAACAAAACAAAACAATCAAATTTGCATCCTGGTACTGTACCGATACACAACCTTATTCCCTGAGTTGGTAACATATGGGTTGGTACCATACCGGTTTGGCAGAAACTGGTACCATCTTCGGTACCATTATCCAAACTCTCTTTTGGAAGCATCAAATCTACCATTATCCAAACTCCCTTTTGGAAGCATCAAATCTTAATACGTAATGGACTGCTCCATGTCAAGGCCTAATCCATTTCTATTGCTATAACTAGGAATCCTATTTAGCTACTAGGAGTGACATTCTGGTTTTAGTTTTTTCCTACTGGATAAGCGTTAGTTTCCTGTTAGGGGAGGCTGAACCTTTTATGTACAACCTGATTTACTATACCTTTTGGACAATAAATAGTTCTACTAATTGCATGTTGAAGTCTCTCGTGGTATGAGTCCGGGCCAAAAAGATTTCATCCCCAAAATACAAGATCAGAATTTCGGGGTGTCTGTCAAAGTATTATCTATATTTATGGGTTGGAAGTTTCTAGGTTTCACACAAGCAACAAAATATGTCGTAGATAATCTGTCTAATCTGTAACTACCATTGCTACTGGTGACACTCATGACGGAGCAAACATGCCTCATAAAGGTAATGCTTGCTGATTTGCTGAAAAGTGAATGGTTAAATTCAAATTATGATAAATTAGTAACGTAAACCAATTATAATAAAGTTTCCTCTCCTTGGACTGAGGCTCGTTGTTATTGTCCTAAAAACCATATTGCCTTCTTGTGAAGGGGCCTTGTTCAATGGTGAAGTACCCTGATGCATTCCAAGAAATCCCTTACTTGCATGGTCTTGGTGGAGTATGAAAATGATCAAAAAACTCCTTTTGCCTAGTAAAAGGAACAATTGCTCTTGAACTTAGAATTAGGCCAATTTTCTATTCGGGAAAGCAGACTCATTCGTTGTCTTAACACGTTTTAGGCCAGTTATCTGAAGCCAAGCCTTGGACTTAGAATGAAACTGTGACCCGTCTTTGATTGAAAGCCTGGCTCCTTCACAGTCCGCAGCAGATAGAAGAAGGGCAGGTCGTAGATTCATACCATATGGCTTACATACATATGTACAAACATTTCTATGGATTTAAGCTGGCCAAGCCTTATTTAACTTCTTGACTTTCGGGGCTCTTTAAGCTAGGGACATGGCATAATACTAGTCAGATCAATTGGTAGAATCAACCAATGACTAAAATATGACTTATCATGTCTGTGCCAGTCACTGATTTGGACGAGGCATATTGCATAGTGCTAACACATGGCATGCAATGGGCATGAAAGGTAAACAAACTCTTTTAACCCCAGTGGTTTGGGTGCGGGTGTTTGGATTCAGGAGTTCCTAGAAATATGAACAGGGATGATAAGGGATTCTGCTTCAGTCAATTACTTTTAAAGACTTTAAACTTGTAATTATATATTCACAATCAATGAAGTTTAAGAGTCAAAATTTTGTCTAGATGTTTGTGGTAATAGCTATTTAGTATATGCATTACATCGTTTCATGTGCACTAGAATGTAGACTAACACCATATAACTATTCTACACATATGCAACTGAAGTAAGCGGGCATTCACATTAGACGAATATAAGGGAACAAATAACTAGTTTATCCTAACGAGATATTTTTAAGTATTGACACATGCTTTTAGTCTTATAGAGTTCTAATATTATGGATTGCTTATGATATTTCTTTGAAATGCATATAAATCATAGGTGACCCTGATGTTAAATTTAAGTTTGTAGTATGATGAACTTTTATTTATGTCTCTTGGGATTTCATTTCTTCATACAAAATAAATGGGGTTAATATGGAAGAGTTCATTGGCACGTAGAATAGAAAGTTAACGTAACATGTTCAGATGGTTAGGAGATGGCAACATCTTTAGCCTTTTGGTCTTTGTCAGCTAGTGGAGTTCGTTGCATTTGCCATTGCTATTTGCAAACTGCAGCCTCGTGTCTGTACTTGTAGGCAAAGTTTGCATGAAGTACAATTAGTTCTATAAGGTGAGTTTTGTGATGGTAAGGTTATTTGTGCTGTTGACTTTGTTTCTCAAGATTCTGTCAGGAAAGATGTGCTGGACCCTTGGCACATTAGATACTCTCGTTCGTTAAACAGATGATGTCTGAGGCCACTCATGGCTGCACAAAAACAGAAAGGCTTTTTCCTTATAACATTAGAGTTAGAGACCTGTATATATTTGTTTCCTAGCCCCTTAAATTATTTTTATCCTAATTCAAGGAATATTGCAAAACTAGTACAATTATATAGAACCATAAAATAGATGGTTAAGATCATTCTTTGATGACATGTACTGTAATTTCATCAAGTGTGTTCTTACAGTGACCTTTTAATGTGGGTATATTTATACAAGCTGACTTCTATTCATTATTATGGTGGTAAACACATGCATACAATTTTGTCCTGCGAGAAGTTCCAGTGGAATATCTATTGATAGATCTAATAGTTGAGGAGTTTTTATCAGTTCTTTTTGAGTCTTTTTTTCAAATTATTCTAGTCTGTAAGTTTAAAATTTTCAGTTCTGCTGGTATGTTATTTTACTGTACTATTCCAATTTCATGGGTCAAGTGTACATTTTGCACTAGGATATTGTCATTCTGATTCTTATTTTTTTAAAATTACTTTGGTCCTAGGTATGCTGCTGGTGAGGAAGCTACTAAAAGGTTGAAGTTCATTGAAGCACATGGGGTCAGTGAAAACTTAAGTAGGTTTTCAGAAATTCCTAATAGCTTCATGGAGATCTCAGAGAGCCATTTTCCTCTTGTCATTTCACTTCACAAATTTTTGATCATTCTTGATGGAAGCATGAAGAACTCATTCTTTGATAAATTTTCTGATGTAAAGGCGATTACTGGTGGGAAAAGAACTGTGATGTCTCATGTCCTGTGTCAACTTATCACGGTTAAAGAAATTGACTATGATCATTTTGTTTCTTCTTATTGGCCTCGTTTTGACAAAAATCTTACCAGGAAATTGGAACCATCGTTGGTGTTCTCTGAGATCATTTACTGTATAAAAGGAGGAATGGGTACCGGAAGGACTTCAATTTACAAAAACATGGATGAGGACGAGTATACTGCACTATCTGAGAATCGGCGCTCTTCAGTAAGCAAAGATAAGAGAAAAATGATATATAAAATATTTATGAGTTATGAGAAGGAAAAAGAAAAATGTGAGGAATATGACATTTCTGATTTAGTGAATGATCTTCATTTTCGATTATTTGTTTATAGATATGAGGGCCGCAAGATGGATTATCTATACGTAGATGAAGTTCAAGATTTTACAATGAAGCAGATTTGCTTGTTCAAACACCTTTGTGTGAATTTCCAGAGTGGATTTATGCTTTCTGGAGACACTGCACAGGCTCTGGTTAATGATTTTAGATTTGAAGATATTAAATGCTTATTCTATAAAGAGTTTCTCCTTGGGTTGGGATCTGTTCCTGAACTTTTTCTGTTGAGCACTAATTTCCGGACCCATGCCGGTATTTTGAAATTAGCAGAAAGCATATTAGATCTGTTGCACCATTTCTTTCCTTTATTAGTTGATCGTCTTGTTTCAGAAAAAAGTATGACACATGGAGAGGCTCCTGTATTACTAGAATCTGAAAATGAGACTGATGTGCTAGATACTATCTTTGGCACTAATGAAACAATCGACCATATCCCATTTCAATTTGGAGCTGAACAAGTAATTTTGGTACGTGATAAACATACTAAAGAGAAGCTTGTTTGTCGTATAGGTAACAAAGCTCTGGTCTTGACCATTAAGGACTGCAAAGGGCTGGAATTTCAGGTATAGTATTAGAGACTGAGTTTTTAAATTTTGCATGTACTTCCGCTACTTAGCTTTTCTAGAACCTAGTTTCCCTATTTTTTGTATAATTTTGTTTGCAGGATGTTCTTCTATTCAATTTCTTTGAGGAGTCACCTTTGAAGTGCCAATGGAGGGTAGTTTATGAGTTCATGGACGATCAAAAATTAGCAAACCCTTGCTTGCCCAAGTATCCATGTTTTGACCAAGATAAACATCATATTCTGTTCACGGAACTGAAACAGTTGTATGTTGCTGTTACACGTACTAAAAGAAGATTGTGGATCTATGAAAGTAGACAAGACTTTGGGGGGCCAATTTTCAACTACTGGAAGATGTTGGGTCTTGTGCAGGTGGAGAGATTGGATTCATCATTTGTCAGGAAAATGGAAGTGGATTGTAAAATAGAAGAGTGGGATGCCCGTGGCGAGAAGGTTTACACCTTACTTGTGTCATTTGTATTCAATTTAATTCATCTTTACGCACCTGAACTCTGAGGTGCAATTGTTGAATATTCTTTCTATTATGTTTTTTCAGTTCTTTAATGATGGCAATTATGAGATGGCGATACTGTGTTTCAAACGATCTGGAGATGTATATATGGAGAACTGGTCAAAGGCAGCATTACTTCAAGCTGATGGTCGTTCTAAGCTTCATGTGAATTTCCAGCTGGCATTAGATTCGCTATCAAAGGCTGCTGACATTTATGAGAGCATTGGAAAGATGGAATTAGCTGCATCTTCCATCATGGAGTCACGCGAATATACAAAAGCAGGTTGGGTTTGGCTATTGACTTTTTTCTTTTCTTTTTTTTTTTTTTTGGGGGGGGGGGGGTCTACAACTGCAACTGACTGATTTTATGTCAAGTCCTTCTAGTATTCTTCTAAAATTAGGTTGCATAATTTGTTGGTTATCTTTCTTGTTTTTTTTTGCAATTCTGTTCACATGTTAAGTCTATTGTACATATTTGCCATTTTGTATTGAGTATAATGATGCTTTGCAGTTATTTTTCACACTAGTATCCAGCAGATGCAATGTATGTGCAGAGCATTACAAGGACACATGACATACTTTACAAGTATCGTGGCTAAGTTGTGTTTTCTTCTTTTTCTCCCTTTTTTTCTGTTTTGGAGCCTGCAAGGGCCTTTTCCCTCCCTAAATTTGGAAATACAACTATATGTTAGCTATATCCTTTTTTAGAAAATAACAGTTCTTACTTATTCAGGCCCCACAGTATTTTGCTACTTGAAAAGACCAACTTCCTCCTTGTACCTTCCTTGAAAGGACAGGTTGTATCTTTCGTGCGAAAGATGGATTCACCTTCCTTTGCAAGAATCCACCATTGGATCATGCAATGGCTACTTTGAGATCTGTGTACGTGGACGAATGGAGTTCATAGTGCTTTGAGATGTGTGTGGGATGCGATCCAACAGTCAATCATTCTTTTGCGCGAAAGATACAACCTGAACCCTTTTTGTAATGCACACTCAGAATATTCTATTCCAGAAGACTTGCCTTGCCAATGTAAGAAACTGCCTAAGAGAAGGAATTATTATTGAGAAGCGGAAATAGCTACCATTTTATTTCATAAGGTAAAAGGCTTTGCTTGGGCCAACACACTCTATGCATACTCGTCAATAATCGATGTCAACTTTGACATAGACAAGGCTCCAAAGCCTCTTTGATGTTCCTTTTGTTTTCTTTTTCTCTCGAGATTGAAGTCTACTCTATAGTTTATTTAGGTGTTCTTAATCATTTTATTTCATGTATCCTTTAATTCCTTTGTCGCAGATGAATCCTACAATTGTCCCCTCATTATTATGTTAAATGATTTGGTTATGCGAAACACTTGGTTTGTGAATGATTGTTGAGATGCTGCATTAGATGATGTTAGAGAGACAGTATAACAATATTTGTGAAGAAAGGCAATGCCAACTAATACGTGCATTTTTGGGTGAACTATATTGAAAAATTCATGGTATTAGTGCAACTTTTAGATAACATGACAAATAATTAGTTCTTGCTATCCATGCATGAAGAAGAACCCACCAATTCACACATTGATCATGGCATGCTTGACATCAATCAGCCTTGAAATTTGCTCATGTGAAGAAATTTCGCCATTATTTCCTCATTATTTCTAAGTTATTTATTTGTTTATTAAAGTATAATTAGACATGATTTATTATTTGATAGATAGATCTTACTAGGAGGCGAATAGTCTAATGTGCTTTCATTTTTTTACCATGCTAACATAGATAATTAGCACCTGGAATCATGAACATCTTATTTTTGTTTTTTTGATGCATGATAGTTGAAGAGAATTGGCAAGTCATGCTTCAAGAATTATGCATATTATTTTTGACCATTACTATAACTAAAAAAGTCATCAAAATAATTCCTATTAAATTTTAAATTCTTAATTGATATGAATTTATGCTTTTTTGAACTACGATTATCCCTCTCTCTCTGTAGCCCTTCCAAATGCTGAATCCCACTTCACCATGCACTCCTAGCCAGAAAAGTCGAGTAACTAAGGAAGAGCTCCAAAGGTAAATCTTGCTGGAAAGTTTTGTCCATGGCACGGTCTGAAGTACCATGTTAAGTGTCGTTAATGTCTCCATATAGTACATACCACAATACAACCCCATATCTCCACATGGTTTGTTTAAGGTTTGAAAAACTGTGGTATGGTACTTTACAATAATGTTGTAAGTCCCAGCAAGATGGAGGGCGTCCTAGTCATCCTGTCTAATTTCTATGAGAAAATGGGACTGGGATGGGGTTAGGACTCTGAAACTCATTTATGCGCGGAAAGAAGAGGACAAAAGGAAAGAAAGAAATGAAGGAAAGATGAAGAAAAGGAAAGGTGAAAGGAGAGAAAGAAAAGAAGGGAGAAGAAGAAGAATGAAAGGAAGGAAGGAAGAAAAGAGAAAGATGAAGGAAAAGAAAAGAAAGAAAGAAGCAAAGGAAGGGATAAGAAAAAGAAAGAAGAGGAAAAAGGAAAGAAATGATGGTAAGGAAAAAGGGAGGAAAGAAGAAAAAGAAAGAAAGAAGAAAATAAAGAAAAAGAAAGGAAAGGAAAGAAAGGAAAGAAAGGAAAGAAAAGAAAAAGGGAAGAGAGATGGAAAGTACCTACAGGACGCTCGACTGGGATTGGTGTGGAGATGAGGTAGGATAGTGGAGCATCCCATTCCATGGAGAAACTAGGATATCCCCAGATTTAAAAGCTTGCTATACAATATAACCTTGATTAGTTTCTTATTTTTGTGAATATCGTATTATGGTATGGTTGGTCTTTCATGCCTTTTTCCATATATATCTAAAGTTATCAATTTGTTCACAAGATGTCTTTTATTGGTGTCATTTGTAAATGATTATGTACATGATATTCAATATACTGGTCCAAGGATTTGACTAGGTACCAGTCCATACTGACTATATTAAATTGTACCATTAAGGGTCTTAGGGTTGGATGTACTAGGACAGTATCGATAGATGGTGTTTCACCTCCAAGTTGTTTATCCTATGACAAAGGGCATATATTGTTTTTGTATGGTACCATTACCTTAACCATATCTGCCTTACAAGTAAGGTACTAATATGGATATTGATTTCCAATACATAAACCTTAAAGTGGTTTGCCTGCATAGTGCATGTAATTGATCAGCAGAAAATTAAAAAGGAAAACAAAAATGTTTATGGCTAGATATTGAATTTCAATCTTACCACCATGTTTTCTTTTATAAATCTGCATTTTTTTTCAATGACAAGTGCTTCAAAAGGTGGACTTATCAATGACAGGTGATACTTTTATTAAATAAGTGTTTAAGAGTTGCTCTTGAGTGTACAATTGGACGAACCTCCTATTTCTATGTCAATAGAATTATAATACTATCGTCATGCCCTCGACCCGAGTTCACGAACCGGGGGTTGACAACTGCCGCATACTCGTAGGGAACCCTCCCCACAAGCATGCAGGGCATCTCAATATGATCTCATAAATATGCAGCGGAACAATTTAAATAATAATATGCAAACTTTATTTCAATAACTAGCTCAACATTTAAATGTCTCACAATCATAACAATATTCTAGGGTAGTACATCAATTTAAATAGACTCTGTTCTAAGATAATCTGTGCTAAAGTTCTGCTAGTCACTCTCTCATATTGAAAACTCCGATCAGACTAGTTCTCTGAATCTGTGAAAAAATAAGAAATCGTATAATGAGCTAGACAGCCCAGTAAGCAATGATGACTTTAACTAAACAAAATTAGGCAATCAAATAGATTATAATTTGCAAAAAATAAGCATATATACAGTACTAATATACGAATCAAATCTTTCTAAAAGTATTAAATTTTGTTCATAGATTCAAATTTTTTCAAATATTCAATTTATCTTATCGATCCTGAGCTATGACCGCATCATCCTGTGGCAGGATCATAACACCGACTAATTTTTTTGTAGTGAGCTATGCATTATCTTGCAGCAAAGTCCTTTAGTACCGCTGGTTTGCTGACGGTATGTCACTAATCATCTTGAACACAACCTTTAGAACAATTCATGCGCCAATGTATTCGCCTCTATTGGCGGGATCCTTAACATAAACATGTCAAAATTCAAATAGTTATGTTTCATATTTCAGTTATAAAATCATGAGGTGTCAAAATCAATCAATCATATCCATAATAAGATCATATATCGTCATAATATTTCATAATAGTATATTACATAATAATATGCGATCCATCAAATTCATGCATCATGAATAACACCAGTTAGAGTCATGAATATAACAATTTAATGATTGCTAATAGATTTACAAAAAAAATAAAACAATACCATGCAAATGCAAGCTAACTAACAGATCCAATTAATTCCAAAAATTTTTCTCAAATTTTGGTATTTAAAAATTATATTTTCAATCAGAAGTTATCATGATTATTCCAAGAATGGGACCTTAATTCCAATACCATCACCGGATTGACCAATTGGGAGTGCCCGACATCTCGGTCGGTCCGATCAAAGTGAAATTCATCGAATCATGCTCGGACTAGGGCACAGATGGTTCAACAAAGATCAGGGCGATCAAATCTATTAGTGTTTGGCAGAGGCCAGGGTGGGGGCTGATATGCTGTCCGACGATCCTGGATTAGGACTCTTCACCAGGGTCAATTCAAAATCACTATGAAGATTCTTCACTGGATCCAACTATTCTAGAGTAGAGAGAAAGTCTAGGTAGAGAAAAACAAGAGAGCATGGGGAAGAGAGAAAAGAGAACTATCTTCTCTCTCTCTAACCAAGGAGAGGAAGGAAGACGGTTGTTGCAGGTGGTGCTCGGGGTCAGGGACCCACGGTTGGCCAGCAAGCGGCCGGTGGCGACTGGCGGCCGACAGCACTAAATCCACTCAAAATAGGGGTTCCGACCCTCTTTAACCATAGAAATCAAGCATCCTAATGGCCGGAGCTTCGGCCATGGTCTCCTGCCACTGTGGGGGATTGGAGGAAGACTTAGGAGGCAAGAATCGATGGCGGAACCAGTTGGCGGAACCAGCCGGAATCAGAAGAAAAAAACTTGCTTTACGAAAGCAAGAAAAACATGGGCTTTGCTCCGTCTCGGCCAAATTTCGGCGATCATCAGTCGGAATCGGGCTTCCAAGGGTCACGGAGGATGAAGAGAAGAGTTATCCAAAGATTTTTGGATTCTTTCCTCGCTTCTTGGCGGCGAATGGCAGCGGCGGCGGCACGATGGCGATCGAGGGAAAAAATCAAAGAAATCTGGTGACTACTTTCTGATTGGAGCTAGGGGAAAGCTTATATAGAGCGGAGACTAGGGTTTCCTAGTCTCCGGCAGAGTTCAAGGAGGAGGAGAACTCGTCCTCCTTCGCTGTGCTCAACTAGGGCTCTGCCCTAGTTCTGGTTCGGACGGGCCTTTGGTTTGCATTCGGACGCTGGGTCGGGCCAACATGCCGACCTAATGAAGCTGGGTCTCACATTCGCCCCTCGTTTAAAAATTTCATCCTCGAAATTTTCTTTTCTTGTGCTTTCAAAATGTTAGAGATACATAATTCTAATCTCGTCCTTAAGTTTTCAATAATTCTACTTACCAATACAACTTCATTATTAGATCTTATCAGAAGAATAAGGTTCAATACCTGTAAAGTTGATTCTTTTTGTAGATGATGTAAATCAAACTTCTCTCTTATAAACGAAAAACGTCTTAATTCTGAATAAGAACATCATATTTCTTTGTCAAAATATCAACTACTCTTCATTAATCGATCTATCAGAATATTAGATCCCAAAAAACTCCTAGCCAACCCTAGAAGAATATTCATCAAGGTCGATAGATAGCCTCAATTTCTTTCAATCAAATAGAGGGTTGATATTAATTGGGGAAGTACAATCTTCAGATTTAGGAGGAAAGATGTCTACACCAAAATATTCCAGATCCAAGATCAAAAATTGATGATCCATTAATTCTAGTCTCAAGATGCTAAGAATATTTTTAGCATGATATAAAATTGGAGAACCTAAGATAGTGCAGCGATTTCCAAAAATCAGAATATTTTTCTTTCGTTTATCAAGGAAAACTTACTACACAAGGAAACAGATCAAGTGTTTTGTTATTAAAACCTGCCGAATCTAAGAGAGAATATCATGGAAGTGTGTAATGGAGTAATGGAGTAGCGGGAAAGTAGTTGAAGAGAGAACATCATGGAAGTGGTTTATGGCTGAAAACCTTATACATTTGCTAACTCTGCCCATCAATCAAAATGTCAGTATGTGGATATAGTTCTTCTTGAGGGCAATATGGGAATTAAATTTTGAATATCATTGTTATCTGAATGATAAAATCGAGATTCTCCTACATTTTATTGAAGTGAAATATCTAAATGAGTAATGTCTAGTGGATGGTAATAGCCAAGTTGGCTAAATCAAAACTGTGAGCCTACCAGTCAGTTTTCATGTTGATATGGTATGGTACCATACAGTACGAGCACATGGTACTTATGCTAATATCAGTCAAGTGCCAGGTTCACCTAATCTAGGATTTTGCCCATAGATCTAGAGAGGGGGAGGAAGGGAGAAGCATTCTAACTGTGGCTGTTGGAGGTAATGGTGTTGGTTGATGTGGTGGATCCTGTGGCCATCGAGGGTGTCAGATTTGAGCAGATTCGAGCCATAGGATGGTGTTGAGGGTCTAGGGGAAGATCGTCAGCAAAGTGGGAGCCGAAGCCAGTGGAATAGCAGAGGGCTTGGAGGTGAATTGGCTGTTAGCGAGATGTCTGGCATGGCAGAGAGGGAGAATGGGTCTAGGATCAAACCAGTGGGGATGGGACAAAGTCTTTTAAAAGCCGTGATCAGTTTGACCCAGGTGAATCAAGTCAGTATCATTCAAAACTGGATGGATCCATGCAGTTTTGCTAGCTTCAGACTAGTTTTGATAAGATCTTATCCCATTCCAAACTGAATCTATGAACCATCCTGGTTTGTTTCAGTATGCCCTGGGCCGGGGTAGACAGTTCACTGAACATTGGTAACAGCATCCTAAGGGCTTAATCATCATCCTTAAAGTTAGCTAGACTGTATCCATAATGAACAAGTGTTTTGTTCATCTATGTGTGGTTAGTGTAGTGAGCTCTTCGCCTTTGTACTTAAACTCCTTTGGAAGTGAGCATTCTAGGGTTCCTATTATTGGCTTCGGTTAGTCTTCATCTTCTTGCCATTTAATAATCTGTTCTCCCATCAAGTAAGGCTCAGCCTGTCCTTCATTTTAGCTAAATAAGTGTAACTGATAGTCCATCACTACATTCTTTATCAATTCATAGTATAATCTGCTACAAACTAAGGGTAGCATTTTCAACCCATACCTGCTAACCTACCTAATCCCACTCGAAGTAAAAGGTTTTCAGTGAGGTCCTTTATTATTATTTAATTGAATTTGAGTTAGTTGAGAGTAACCCTATTATAAATTGGTCGAACATGAGCTTGACCATCCAACTTGTTGGGTCACCATGGTTTGAACAATCCCTTGAAATCCATGTTTGGACTTCTAAGATAGTGGTAAATGTGCAGTAGTCCATGGCCTATTCAAAGCTTCAAAGCCTTTCACATTATATAGTAAATATTCTTTTGTATGTATGACAACTATAGTGAAGTGTTGAGCAAGGATCGATGTGCCGGTAGTGGAACTTGTGCCAGTAGCTTGGTGCAGTACCATGCCATTCTGTGTCGAGCCCGTACTAACACAGTAGAGCCAGAGGAGGGCAGGGGAGGGAGAATGGGAGAGGAGGAAAGAGAGAGAGGGGGGGTGGGAGGGAGAGGGCGAGGGATAAAGGGAGGGAGAGAGAGGAAGAAAGCTGGTGGAGGGCCAGAGAGCTGTGCGAAAGGGCGGAGGAGGGGCTCCACCTCCGGTTCTCCTATTGCTTTCGAATTAGGGGTCCCAGAGGGGGCCCCTTTTTATTTTCGAAGAATTGAAGTGAATTCGGCAAGGGACACCCTCCGGGACCCCTATTTCGAAAGCAATAGGGGAACCGGAGGCGAAGCCTCTCCTCTGCCCCTTCGCGCAGCTCTCCAGCCCTCCGCAGCGCTCCGTCGGCCATTTGCCACCCTCCCCTCTCTTCCTTTTTCGCCTCTGGATCTCTTATTGCTTTCGAAATAGGGGTCCCGGAGAGGGCCCATTTTTATTTTCGAAGATTTGAAGCGAAGTCGGCAAAACCCCTATTTCGAAAGCAATAGGGCAACTAGAGGTGAAGCCCCTTCTTCGTCCCTTCTTACGGCCCTCCGCAACCCTCTGTCGGCCATCTGCCACCGTCCCTCTCTTCCTACTCCGCCTCTGGTTCCCCCATTGCTTTCGAAATAGGGGTCATGGAGGGGGCCCCTTTGTAATTTCAAAAGCCATAGGGGAACTGGAGGCGGAGCCCCTCCTTCGCCCTTTCGCGCGGCTCTCTGGCCCTCCGCAGCCCTTTGTCGGCCATCTGCCAATCTCCCTCTCTCTTGCTTCCTCTCCCTCTCTCTCCCTCCCCTCCTCTCTCTCTCTTGTCCTCTCTTTCCTTCTTCTCTCACCTCATCGCTGGTTTTTTGTTTTGGTTGCTAGAACCATCCTGATCCGTCACTGTTACGACTCGATACACCCTGACCTAGGCGGTTCAGGACAGTTTCGTCGTCCTTGGTACTGAGACTAGTAATCAAGTACCCCAAAGTTTAACAATAATCTAACCGAATTCTCAACAGTTTGTAGTAATCAGATTAATAGAATCTATGGATATTTCAATGAATTGAGCCATCGTGCCATTTTGATTATCATGTTTTAGTACTATTACAGTAATGTTGAGGTGGTAACATCTATTTTAAGTAGAGTAGCTAAGATCTTACTTGAAAATCTATGACTATGTTAATTAGACTATTTAATATGGCTTCAATTACAAGAACCAAACACTTTAACATGGATTGACTATAGGGCTATTGTAATACGTATAAAATTTTAATGAACAGGACCCTATCAGGTGATACGTGAGAGCCATATTGATATTGATGTTGATGTGTATATGAAATAAATGAGAGAAAAGGGAAAAGTGAAACACAATGCACCGTTCTTAACAGCTAGAAGAACGAATTTGAGAATTAAAAAAAGGTTGATCAGTTTGATGCTAGGTAAACTTGGACAAGTCTAAAAGTAACTATTTCAATAAAACATATGAATTTGAAAATAAGAGCATTCAACGCAAAAGTGACAGAGAAATTCAAATGATGTACTGGAAATATGTGTACTTGTAATTATGTTTCGCAGGTTTCCATTTTTTGAAAAGCTGCATCCAATATCCAGCGGATTTCTAGTTCACAGGGACATTATGAGAGTAGTTCTCAGGGACCTTAGAAAGCACTGTGATGCATGTTTACGCATAGCTATGCTTTTAGAATTTGATTATTTATGAGAATTCCATTCTGTAGTTGTTTTCATGTCATCTAAGATATGTGGTCTCTTTTTGCTAAATATGTTGTCTAGATTTCCATCACTTAAACAGGACGAAGATGGTTGAAGAAACTAGCTGGTTTTCTTAACAGTTCGGTTTCTTCATTGTGAATCAACACTTATTCTGAAAATCATAGTTCATTTGTTATTATGGATACATATGGCTCTGATGGCATTCATTGAAATATTTCTGATTTCCATATGCTCGTGTTGATTAAACGAGTATTTGCAGAAAAATTTATATATGGCAGTTTCATCATTTTTTCCTTCTGGTTAATTGAATATTTATTCTTTCCATTCATGTCTTTGTTCTTTTTTCTTCCCTATCTTTAGTTTTTGGTTTTCAATATGAGAAAATGACCCATGCTAGTTTCACTTAGAGACCATGGGCAATACAGATAAAACACAGTATATATGAGAAGTTCAAAGAGAAAGTATCAACTTGTGTAGAATCGAGTTCTAAGAATTGATTTGTTACATGATGGCGAGTCTATGAGAATGAAAATAGTATTTGAATTTATTTATAATTGCTTTACATATCTCTATGTTTTATCATATGTGTTTATTTCCAGACCTTTTTCTTCATGTAACTTGAGTCTTTCATCTGTGTTACTTATACAGGAATGATTTATTTACACAAATGTCATGAACCAAGGTTTGAAGATGCTGGCGACTGTTTTGCATTGGCTGGTTCTTGGTCTGAAGCAGCCAAAGTCTATGCTCAAGGACAACATCTGTCAAAATGCTTGTCAGCTTGTCGTCAAGCACTGCAGTTTGACTTGGGACTTCAATTTCTTCGTGAATGGCCGGTTATGGTGCCCGGAGATGATTGGATTGATTATATGAAGGGCACCATCTCAGATTATCATAAGTTACAGGACATTGATTCCCTGGAGAAGTTTGTCAGGGCTTTTCCAACAGATGCATTGGGTTTACTTTTGCAGTCTGATTATTATGAGGAAGCTTCAGTTGTTGCAAATTTGAAAGGAGACATTATGCTTGAAGCTGATATGCTGCGTATAGCTAAACATTATGAAAATTCTGCCGATTTGGTGCTCTTTTATGCTACAGGGAAGATGCTTTGGGCGGAAGGAAATAAAGGTTGGCCTTTAATGTGCTTCAATGAACTACAGCAGGTTTTAGAAAAAGCCAGATCTCTATGCATGCAAGTGTCAAATGATTTCAAGGCCTATATTTCGGCTGAAGCTGATTTTCTGTCAGACCAAAGTGCTAGCCTTACCTCCTTTGCTAGGCATATTAACAATGCTAAGACTTCCCGGAATATATGCGTAGAAACTTTTGCTGCTCGGAAATATCTAGACATTTGTCTTCAGACGAGTGCATCTGAGTATTATCAGGAATCTGATGTTGCCCTTTGGAGATACAGAGATTGCAGTGTGCAAGACATGTTTAGTTATGCTTCCATTCAAAATCTCATGCTCTCTTGGAATTCATGGGTTAAAAGGGTAAAAGGTGTTCTGTCTTACTTCCACTCCATTGGAACTCCAGAAGTGAGCAAATATACTAAATATGAAAAATTCTGTCTGAAGTTCTTTGGTGTCTTCAAATCAGATATTGAAGGAATTTATATTTCTTCTAATGCCCGAGCATCATGGATTCGGTGGACAGATGAAAAGCATCTCCGTGTTTTGGACAATGTTGCATATATGAGTGACTTGGTGTTCAATTGCCTCGCTGAGAAATATTGGGCATCTGAAGTAATTTCTGTTGGAGCATCATTACTGAAAAAATTGCAAGAGCTTCATAGCCACCTTTTTCGACATTCTAGTATGGTCCAGCGAGGCATTATTGCACACTACTACTACATGGTATTGAATTGTCTCAAGGAACATGGCTTTCCAGGATTAGAATGTGAATCTAAAAGGTTCTACGAAAGTTTGACCAATTTTGATGCATTTCTATGCCGCACTTTTTTCCCTTTAGACTTCTCAAGGATTTTGGAGCAGATTGAAACGTCTACACAAGGTACAAACACCTCCTTAATTACTGCAGTTCTTCACAGAAACTTGGGTGTGTTGGATCAGTTTGGAGCAGCAAAAATTGGAAGAGTGGTGGTTTTTCTTCTGTCACGGAAACTTAGTCACACATTGCACCGGACTATTCGTGGCATGATCGGCCGAGAGTTTCCGTGGCAACATTTTCTTCGAGAGCTAAGTTATTCCAGAACTGAAGGGTGCCAGCGCACCACTCCTTTAGCAAAAACCTTCCTCCCTTCATCCATTTTGGATCTTCAAAGTCAGCTGCTGCTTCTTGAGAGCATTCTCTTTTATGCATCATCATGTCAAATGGGAAGAGGATGGTTTATTACATCAAGATCTAGCTTGTCTGCATTTCTTAATGCTACAGAATCTAGAGATTACTTCCATGCACTTTCAGTATCTAGCATTCATTCTCTGGAGGTTGTGTACAGAAATACCACTCCTTTCTATGACTTCATATTGGACACCTTCGGTGAGCTTTTCTCTCTGAGGAATCTTCGTTGGGCTGCAATGAAAAGGTTGAGTACTCAAGCATTGGTGCTGAAGATGGTTATATTGGTGGGCCTTATCTGTCTGAACTCAGCCAAGCACTTCTTGAAAGTAAGAAAGCTGTTGAAGAGGGTTGCTGGCATTCTATCAATTTTGCCACACCAATTTCTGATTAAGTTTTGGAATTCAAGGAAAGGCCGGGTAATGTCTTTGAAGCTCTTCGGTTCAGTGCTTTCGAGATCAATGCAATCCATGGGCGACCAAGTAGTGGTGGTTCGCATGGATGGCTACAGTGAATCTTTTGATCATTTGAGACCTTTACACCTGAAACATAGCGACCTTAAGCGAGGTAAGGAGTATGCTCAGGCATTGCTATTAGGTATAAACGAGGTTTAACAACTACCAACATTTTGTAATTGTTCACAAACTCATGTTTCAAGGTGATGTGAAATTGTTTAAATTTTACTTCAGCTTTGCAGTTTATTATTGTCATTAAATATTTAAACAAGTGCTTGAACTTATCTCTGAAATGTTTTTTTTTAAGAGACGAATGTATACCGAAAAAATTATCTTATCCAAAAAAATTTAAAAATGTGAAAAGAAACATGGTTTAACAACTATTTAAATTCTATAAATGATTTTAGACGCATTCTTCATGGTGAAGTGGAAACTGTTTAAAATGTCACTTCAGTTTGCAGTTTGTTATCATTGCAAAATTAAAACAGGTTCTTTTGCATATGTAGAATGTTTCTTTTTTTCAAAAACCACGAATTTTTGCTGACATAAATGATTTAAAAAAAAAATGGAAAAACGTGGACGGCAGGATTCGAACCTGCGCGGGCAGAGCCCACATGATTTCTAGTCATGCCCGATAACCACTCCGGCACGTCCACTTAGTTTAACTTGATAAGGGAGGAAGAAGTCCCTGCCTTATTGGAGACATGGAATAACATATAGAAAATGGCTTGGATAAGCAAACTCTCGAGCCCTTGTTTAAGCATTTTTGCTTAGGTCTTGCCTGAATAAGTAAATAAGTGATAACCATTTTGAAAATATAGAGGAATAAAGCCACTTGAATAATCAGAAGAAAGTTATTTTTCTTCTTGTTTTAAACATTCCATAGGGTAAAGCATTTTGTAGGGTTATATTCCACTAACTTATGGAGAAATTGAAATGTGAAGACAACAATACTGAGCAGAGCCTCTCGGAAAAAATAAAGCAATTATAAATAGGCCCTAAAGCTTTTGAAAACTCGAGCTTTCTGTCTGTTTGGCTATGAGAGATGAAATGATATAGAAAATTTTCAAATTAGCTAGAATTTCTTTTCATTTGGAACATGTATTCCTTTTTCTTTTCCTTTTCCAAATTAATGGCAAGACTTCAACCACCAGGTTATAACATGGATTCTTGGTTTCTATGAGTAATTTATTATTCAAATATCATTGAACATCATTTGCATTATATTTTGGTATTTCATATTTTAATCATTATCTTTTATAAAAATTCTTTTCCCTTTGATAAAAAATGAAAAATAAATATATCTTATTTTGTTCTTTATGATATTTTTGAAATATTATTGTGAAAATATTTTAAAACATTAATAACTTCTACACACTCATTTTGTATATAATTTTCTTACAAGCTCTCTATGAATTGATAATTTATGCTTAGTTTTATTTATGCTGTAATTAGAGTAATAATGATATTTGATACAAAAAATATTAATATTTTTATATTATATTTTATTTTAAATAATCTATGATTTTTTTATGTTAATATAAACTTGGTTGGACTAGTGACGTGGACCTTTAACGAGGTCGATCTTCGTAGAAAGAGAAGGAAATGTGATCAATGAAAAAATAGAAAAATATTGCTGAAAATTGAGATATTTTTTTTTTCTTTCAGAAGTGTCCTTAAGCGTATAGATAGAATAGGATAAGGTTTTTTCTTTTTTTAAAGGCATAATAGGTATTTTACATAATTTTTTTAAGATAGTAAATGTTCAACCAAACATAAGCTATTCTAAAATATGCTGCTTTTTTATAGTCAACCAAACATATAAAAATTATTTTTTTCAGAGATTATATATCCGAATATCAGTTTTTTAGAAAAAATATTTTAGCAAGAAAAATTCTTCTAGCAAATCAAACAAGCTCTAAAATCAAAAAACAGAGTAGAAGTGTTCATAGTGGAATATGTCTAAAGGTTTCCATCTCCCCCGAGCAAGGGAGGCTGTTTCCTGGTTGTTCCTATAATGGGTCAGTAGTCGAAATGGCACAGGATCCTGAGATCTAAGTTATGAATTGGCCATCTAAATAACTCATCTGCTTGCATTCCAGCCAAAAGACCACAGTTGTCACTGATTTAAAAGAATATTACCACATATTCATATAGGGCATGTGCAAACAAGTTTCAAACCTTTAGACTTTAAACAAGTCTCATTGGTTTGGCCATCGAGCCAAGTGGTGTAGATACCCCAACACCTCCCCCCTGAGGAATCCAGTGAAAAATCCGTGTCAAACCAGCACCATGCAAAACCAAAGCAAATCTAAAAAGATTAGATCCCAAACCGCTTCGCAACCTCGAAACCCTCTGTCACCTCCACCTGTGACATGGCGAGTATCTCCAGTTACCTTGACAGAGCGGCTTTTGTTGAGACCTTTGGGCGACCAGTGAAAGAGAGTGATATTTCTAACATCGTCACCCATAAAGTAAAGAAATCTTGTTCTTGAACAACACAGCAACTCTCTGAGAGAGAGTTCCTCGTATCATGTCTGGACAACCAAATAAGATGCTGTCGGAAGCTTACATGTAATGGATTTTGAATTCAAATAAGGACCGTACTAGAGACGTTGCTGGTATCCCAAAAAAGTAATGCTTTTTACGCATCTTTTTAGCCATGGCTTTCTTGCCGCATGAGCATGGGCGGAATGATGGCATCATAGCCATGTCAGGGGAAGGGAAAAAGCCAGTCAAACTTTTTCCAAGCAACTGGATACAACGTCTCCCAGGCAAGGTCCTACAGCCTCTGGAAAGCTGAGCACTCGCCTTCGAAATAAAAAGATAAAAATGCTTAGTCTTGAGGAGGACGAACTTGTTCCAGAAGATATTTTATACCTCAACACCCTTACGACCAAGGAGGTGAGATTGCTCGGCAAAAAGTGTGTACTTCTCTTCCAGGAAAAGTAGAAGCCTTGCCAGACATCAACTTCTCGTTGTGGACCCCTTCCAGTTGAGGCCACTTTCAGTGCTAAAATTGAATTAGATAATATTTATCTAGATTCATTTTCGTATCCAAATTTATCCAGATATAAATAGAAATTTAAGCATCCGACTAATATTTGTATTAGTATCTATATTCATAAAAAAAAATAGATATGGATATGGAAAGACAACTATCCGAATAACTGATTCTATTTGTAATTCTATTTAATTTTAAGGCACTCAGAAATTTTTAAGAAAATCAATGGCTATATTGATATGCTATTAATTTAATTTATCATCCACTTAGTGACATATTTGATTCTATGGTCATAAAATTTAATTATCCAATTTATATCAGTATTTGTATTCATACTTTGGGTGTCCAATTATATCTGTATCTATTTAAAATAAATATGGATATAAATTTTTATATCTGACTAGCATCCGTATCCGTATCTTTATGCATCAAACAAAATATATATAAATATAGATATGCTAGTATTATATTCGATCTAATTTCAGCCATAACTTTCAACATTTGTACGATATATCGTTCATTGGATGCATCACGATGCCTTGTTGTTGCGGGGACGGACGCTTTGGCCGGAGCCTCACGCAACAGTTAGTCCACATTAAGCTAGCAGAGAAAGAGGACTGCGTTCCTCCCGAGGTATTGTCCGCTTTGGGCGCTCCGGCCTGTGCGTCCAGCGCAGACGGGGGGAGACTGATGCCCTCACGGTTTTGTCCCACAAAAAGGCCCTCGAGAGGAAAGGATTTCCACCCCATTTAAGGCACAGAACCTTTCCGCTACTAGCCGATGTGGGACTAAATTGAAGGCCCCCTCCCCCTCCACAACATAGCCCCCCCAGCGGGAAGGTCCTATGCCGGTTTAACCCGGCTTTACCAGCCCCCCAGGCAACCTGAGGGATAGTCAATGGAGAGAGGAGGCGCGCCCTCCTTCTAGCGCCATCTGTTGCGGGGATGAATGCTTTGGCCGGAGCCTCACGCAACAGTTAGTCCACATTAAGCTAGCAGAGAAAGAGGACTACGTTCCTCCCGAGGTATTGTCCGCTTTGGGCGCTCCGGCCCGCGCGTCCAGCGCAGACGGGAGGAGACTGGTGCCCTCACGGTTTTATCCCACAAAAGGGCCCTCTAGAGGAAAGGATTTCCACCCCTCATTTAAGGCACAGAACCTTTCCTCTACTAGCCAATGTGGGACTAAATTAAAGGCCCCCTCCCCCTCCACAATTCACACGTTTTGGGTCTGTATACTATCTTACCAGTTATCGAGCAGTGCTTCATTAGTAGTGTATTTTGGTGCAACTTTTGTCCCTAGTGGAGATCTTGTGTAATGGAATCTAGTTATCGTGCTGCATCTCATAAGAACCCGTTCCTAGCTCTCTTCTTACTCTTACCATATGTCGCTGCATTGTCTAGGGCACCAGAACATATTTTATAGCCAAAATGACTGAAATAAACAAGTGCAAGGAAGCCTATTCTATCTTAATCCCGAACCACATGCGGACTAGGTTCTGATAGGTCATCAGTTACAGTGCACACCTCATACCTATTATCCTTTTTGTCACATACCGCACAGCTCTACTACTGCCACTATTTCCATGATTTTTGTATGCTGTCTAACAGATTGCACATAAATCAGTCTGTCCCCAATCGATCTACTTAAATGTTTGGCTTGGCCATTTCTTGTACCTTTTCAGACCTTTGTTAGTAGACAAGGCTTCAGCAACCCTACCTATGAGAACCAGACCAACTGGGCTTGTTCTGGACCAAAGTCAGCAAACTCAGTTGGCTTCAACTCAAAATTCAAAAGAAAAAAAAAAAAATCGGAGCAGAGCATTGCGATCCCCCACTTGAATGACTGCCATTAGGGAGGCACGGCCAGCGCAAACTCCTTGCGGCCAATATGAATGGCTGTTGAGGGCCACTGCAATTGGCAAATGGCCAGCTAAGGCTTAATCCAAGGTTACCCTCTTCCAAAACATCTATTTAAACCCCTCCTCCCCTTCAATTGATCCATCATGGCACCTCTTTCCACTTCCTCTCTCCTTTCCCCCTTCTTAGGTGGCCGACGTGCCACCCCGGCCAAGCACCGTCTCTCAAAACCATCTCTTTTTCCACTTAAAACATCATTCGTCTGTTTTCACAGACTAACCATTGTTGCTTTTCTTCCACTGGAAGTCACCACGGCTGGCCAAAATCCTTCACCTCCAGCCCTTGCCAGTGAGTTCTCTATCCTCGTTGATGCTTTCTTGGGCCGAGAAGGCTTCCACCGAGGTAGCTAGGGGCACTACCCCTCTTCTCTCCCCTTCTCTATTTCGACCGAGCATGTCCATTCCCACTGACTGTCGATGGCTGCTCTCCGTTGCCGCCTCACCAAATTACCATGATCCGTTAGATGTATGTCCTAGAAGCCAATTTGGCTGACACATAATTTATTCTGGGATATAATTTTGTACTTGTGTTGCCCAAGGTGACAAGCCAAAGGGGGGGGGGGGTGAATTGGTTTTTCTAAGTTATTGCTATCTTACTTTAGTTGATTGATGAGTGAGTGAAATTAAAACAATGCACAATACAAACACACAAGAAGTATAGTGGTTCGGTGCTCTCCTAAGCACCTACGTCCACTCCCCAAGCGACCCCTTGGGAATTCACTATAATCCCTCGGATTACAGTTGGATTGTTTTCCGGGCTCACAATCCAAAAACCTTTACACTTTGGTTTTCCGGGATCACCAATAACCTTTGTTGGTTTTACGGGCTCACCAACGAACCTTCACAATTGGTTTTACGGGTTCACCAATAAACCTACACCGTTGGTTTTGCGGGCTTACCAACAAACCTTTACAAGGTGATTAATAAAAGAAAGAAGAAAGTTGAAGCTCCTAGATGAGCAAATATAACAATTATAAGCTACAAAGAAGAGTTTAGAGAATAGTTATCGCTTGATGAGACTTCTCTCTTCTTTGTCAAGAATGCTTCACTCTTCAAGGGTGGATAGAGCTTTTGATATCTCTTGGAGTCTGCTCAACCACTTCCTTTTTAACTCTTGAATGGAGCACTTGGATGAAGAAGATTAGGGCACTTGTCTTTCTTGTGTAAGCTTTGATATTTTGCAAAAGAATGTTTTCTATGATGAATAGTGTCACTTTAAATAGTTTCCTTCATCCATTGAACAAGCCCCAATGGTTAGAATTCAAAAACTAGCCGTTACTCACTGTTGGGAGGACTGAAAGTACTTTTGCAGAACTAGCCGTTATGCTTCTGCCCGTGCTTGGGTCGACTCAACTTTTACTGGGGTCGACCCAACTTTCACTTGGGTCGACTCAAGCATCATTGGGGTCGACCCTCTCAGAAACCACAGAATCTTGTATTTCAGCCTTCTTTCACTTGGGTCGACTCAACAGTTTTTGGGTCGACTCAAGGTTCAGTTGGGTCGACTCAACTTCCACTTGGGTCGACCCTCTCAGGGTTTTCAGAGAACCTATTTTTGAATGTCATTGCCTTTGGGTCGACTCATGTTAACTTGGGGTCGACTCAAGTTTGGGTCGACTCAAGTTTCATTTGGGTCGACCCTCTCAGGGTTTCCAGAGAACTGTTTTCTTGAGGCTTGAGGATTGGGTCGACTCATCC
Source organism: Phoenix dactylifera (assembly GCF_009389715.1). Lineage (NCBI taxonomy): Eukaryota > Viridiplantae > Streptophyta > Magnoliopsida > Arecales > Arecaceae > Phoenix > Phoenix dactylifera. Next base: position 22,650 of record NW_024068365.1, on the reverse strand, counting down.
TTTGCTTGGGTCGACCCAAGTACTGTTCATCCGTGCCATTTTTGCAGAAGTGTGCCAGATGGTTTCTTGATGTGCCGGGGTCGACTCAATCAATCTTGGGGTCGACTCAATCCATACTTTGCTGCAACTTAAGGTTAGATTCATCCATATAATCAATGAAATAAACTTTAAACAATTTTGAATATATGTCATGGTAGTGCTACATACTCCAAACAATGAAAATTACTATTGTCCACTTAAGAGTATGTTTCACTTGAAACTTTGCCGAATTAGAATTTAGAGTTCACTATCCATTTTCTATCGCAAATTTTATCTCATTAATAATCATTGAAATACATTTTAATCTCATTATACTAATGTATCGAGAGTGACGGACTTATTAATGATGTATCGAATTAACTTGTAACATACTCTTAATCATTGTATTAATCATCAAAATACCACTATCATCCTCAACTTGACTTTATTATTATTGAATAATAAATGGGCATCTTTTTCATTCATATTGTGTATGTGTCTATGAATCATTCAAGGACTTAATAAGATGATGATGCATATTCTTAAGAGTTGAGAATTTGAGCCATGTGTCATTGGTGATTAATTCTTGAATGCTCCTGATCGATGGATCATCACGAGGATGGTGATTGATCCGATGAGATTAGTGCACAGATAGCTTTCCTTTTGGATGGACGAGTCTCGAGGTTACTAGGGCCAAGGATGCCCCCCTGTACCAGTGCTGGAGGATCCATAGGCGAGTGTGAGCCCTCCCGATCACGGACCCGTTGTTCCACTCTCGGGCCTCGATTGGGCACGACCCGATGCCCCTTGTCCTTTGGCCCGCTCGTACCGTCATGGCGGATGGCCCGACCCAAGCTTCTGGGCTTGCTCGCAACACTTTGGCCTCAGCCCGCATCACTTGCACTAATCGGCAAACTCCTGGGCCACTTGTTAGATGGTCCCTAGCCCATGTCCACCATGTGGACCTCTGGACCAGCCCGCGCCCCAGTCGGCCCACTATCTAATGCCTCACCCACCGAGTCGTCCAGGTCCGCGAGCGAGTTGAAACCCGATCCGACTCGGCCTCCCCTGCCGCCGACTTAAAACTAGAACCCAAGTCCCCTTCTCCGGCTGGCCTGTCCTTGGGTGGCGAGCGGCACTTGGCTACCTTCACCGGCTTCTGCCACCCGTCCGAGTCCGACGGTTTTTCGGGGAACTCGAATGGTTGGCCGGAGATTGTGGCCTCGAGGACGACGACTCGAGCATGGACCCGGTCGTCTTCCTCGGCCGTGGCGGCCCCCTCGCACTCGCGATGGCTGGATCCGAGTGGCCGCCAGCCATGGACCAAAGATTGGCCGCCGGGTCTCCTTCCAAAACTAGAGTGCGGCTCTTCCCATCGGTGTCCGCTCCGGCCCCTCCTCCAGCACCGACGCCAGGTGCCTGCATGCCTCCTCAGCATGCCCTATTTATCCACACTAGTAGCAAATCTCAGGCACATCCTCATAGATGAAGGGTTGCCAAAGTACCCTCGTATTCCCTCGGATTTGGACGCTGGGCAGCAGCGAGGCAGTGACGTCGATGGCAACCCTTGCCCTAGCAAAGCCCATCGCCCTTTGCTGTTTAGTAAAGCCGTCAACGGCAAGAGGCCGGCCCGCCACCACCATGATCTGGAGGATCGTCTCGCTTGACCAGTACTCGACTGGGAGCCGAGGCAACTAGATCCAGACCACCGCCGTTTTGACGATGTCCAGCCCCGGCATGAAATTGGGCTTCCACAGTTCCATGGCGTGCAGCTGGCTCGCCACCACCCATGGCCACCAGTCAACACTGTAGCTCGATCTGCCTTCGTCTTGAATCGGAGGGCTAGGTGGTCGTCGGCGAAAGGCACCACCACCACCTCAGCCTCCATCTTCGCTCGGGCACCTACATCTTGAGCCACCCGCTCCGCTAGAATCTGGCGACCCAAACTCCGGACCACCACTGCAAGATCGGCCCATTCCCTCCGCAACGCCTCGATCGGCTCCTCCGGTAACTCGAGGACCACCGAGAAGAAACGTCGGAGTTTCTCTACCTCCGACTCCAAGATGGGATGCGTCACCCATCCTCCGGGTTTCGCCCGGCCACTCGTTGCCAACCCTCCTTCACCACCCACCCTACACAACTATTCCTCCGAACTTATCGTCGATGCTAAGCCTAGAGATGTTGGATTTATCGCATAATGATCTTTCTGGGAGCATACCATTATCTCTCACTGACTTAAGTTTGTTCTCTGGAGGCAAGGAAGGACCTAAAGATCTTGGAGAAATCAGTACACAAGACATAATGAAATTTCCCAGCATCCCAATCATGGCTCTGTTTTGGCTTATATGTAGTCAAATTTTTACCTTTGTAGTTTTCCAAAAAAAAAAGAAGAAGAAATATTATCGAGTGGTTAACAACATTTAGCTAATGCTTGCCTAGCTATGTGCCTGGCTCCCTTACGTTTTTGTAAAATGATTACAGCATGATTAAATGATCAAAGTATGTAGAGCATGAACAAGGGTGTTTACTGCCCACAAGATATTAAATCAAGTTCATTATTTGCCATGCAGAGAAGGCATCCCTTGAAGAAGCTGATTCTCCATATCCCAAAAATGTGAATAGATGATATAGAGCTTCAATACACCTGGGCAAGACTTGCCACCCTCCCTGTTCACTACCTGCCCCTTGGAAAGAACATTTCGCTGTGTTCCGAACAAACTTTTGATCTCCTGATTTCACTATTACTTACCCCAAAACACTGCTGAACCCATTTCTTAACCATGTTAACGATCTAAAATCCCATCTACTTCGTTCCACCAAAAATTCTGAGATTCTTTCTGACCTTATCATTAACAACAATTATGTTCAATCTAATTTTGATACCACTGTCCAAATGTTATAAATACGTTCAGGAGAGCGTTGAATGTGCAATTGGTGACCAAAGTGCCTCTAGATCGACTTCACATTTCAACAATTCGGAAAGAGATTTTGACTGTTTCTTCATGGTTGCTACAAAGTCCAGACTTTAAAAGCAATCCAATTCATTTTCTTTAAATTCTAATCAGCGAGTACTAAGTATTTGGTTACCTTCCAATTAAATGCTGTCACCTTCTTTGGACTGAGGCAATTCTTGCTGCAGCATGAGGACCTACAAATCCACATTTAATCATTCCGATCCCACCCTCCAATTGGTTCTTGCGAGCTCATCCGTGAAGCCTTTACGGAGATATTTCATGCAGTTCCTAAATATTTCTGACTCACCTAAAGATTTTCATGAGCTATGGACAGATTGGATGTAAGTTCTTGAAGAAATCCTGTCATCTAGCTAGGTTAGATGACACTGATGGCAATCATTTGTTAGCAAGCATTGTTGGAGGAAGAAAAGAATTTTCTTTAATACTAAGAAAACAGCTGAACTTTTGGACACCTTTTTCCCTGGCCAAAGATTGGATCAGAAGCTCCTCTGTGAAAGATCTTAGGAAGATTTCTCCCCCATTTATAATTGCAACTTGTTCTAGTCTCAGTGGTAGAAGTATCTTCTCTCTTCCCTCCCATTTTTCACCCCTAGGCCAGAGGCTCCTCTGGAAAGATCCTAGAAAGATTGCTCCTCTGTTTACAGCTGCAACTTGTTCTAATCCTAGTGGTCTCAGTGGCATACGCCTCTCTCTCTTCCCTCCCATTTCACCTTTCTTTTATCTACATGTACTACTTCCATTTTCTGAAATGAAAGTGATTAGGTTATGATCTAGTCTTAAAAAGGAGTAGGGAGACATGCACTACAGTTTGTTTCTCAAAATATTGCATGCATAGTATTTTATAGATGATTCATTACTAGACTCATAACTTGCTTATCTAATAAATACCTAAAAATCCAAAGTAAATTAATCACATAAATAATGCAACAGAAACTTCCGCCATATTTTGGTATCACTGTCATTTCAGTGGGTTTAGGTTGTATCTTTCGCACCAAAGAATGATTCACCTTGTTTCACAATGTCAACCACCGCACAACGGCCGCTTTAAGATCTGTGCCATTGGATCGCACAACGGCTGCTTTAAGAGCTGTGCAGGTGGGGGAGAGGCTAGCATTTAGAGCGCTTTGAGAGCTGTGCAATGCACAATCCCATGGTTGATCTTGGGAAAACAAGATCAATCATTCTTACGCAGGAAAGATACAACCCGACCCCCATTTCAGTTGAGTGAATTGTTTTGCATGTCCCTGCACAGATCTTAGCATACCTCAACCCATGTGGATGACAGCATCATACTCAAAAAGTTTGATGAAGCCCCAAACCTTCATGTCTGACCCCAGTTAAGCCACTGACCTAAAAATAGCTGCCGGTTCAAGAAATAAAAGGCCGGAAAAAAAGAAGCGTTGACACGCAGGAAACCTAACTTTCAAAACCATAGGCCTAAACGACTGGTAGTTCCAGGAAGGGCCTTCATACAGCCATGAATGAATGCTTCTCAACGATTGTCAAGCTGCTCTTCCTTCAGTTCTCCCAACAATTCATCATCTGTCTCAGGATTTTGGCTTCCTTCTTCCCCCAGGTGCAATTTTGAGGATCCCAAATATCGGGATCGCTTCCTTCCCTGTCGGTATGTCTTCTCACTATACTTTCTTTTGTTCTTCATTTTGTTATCTTTACCTCATTAACATGTGATATCTTCAATCAGATAATTGTTTCTTCATAGACTAAAATTCCGTGAAACAACGGAAAGCTGCATGCAGTTTACTGACTTCTGTGCATTCATTAAGCACGTCTAATCTTGTTTGTAGATGGGGTTAAGAGTAGAAGCAACAAGTAAAAGAATGGAAGGACTAATATCAAAACTCAGTTCCCCAGAAATCAACTCAAAGCATTGAACATGGATGATTTTCTGAAGCAATAATTGTCGAAAAAAGTTAGCAGTTCAACATGAAAGGTTAAACCAGAAGAAATGTTGTGTATTTCTAATTACAGAAAGAATATTATACAGAACATACATGCAATGATTCACAACTTTACAGTCTCCACTAGAACAAGCATAACCCTCTAAACCAACCTTACATCCAACGTCCAAGACTCATTCTCTTTTCTACATTCTTGCTTGTTACTTCTATATGGACACATAGGCTGTACAGAACCTAACAAGTTCCATTTTTGATAGACTGAAAGAGCACAAGCTACACAGCATTGTAATCCCTGAATCAATGGATAGGATGGTATTGTGTGATGCCACGCTTAGGTGGTAGCTTCCTCAAGATGAAAAGGACCAGAGCTGAAGGAAGAATTTCCACCAGCTGCAAACATTGAACAAATAACATCAAAGCACTGAAATGCTAACTATGAGATAATATATAATGGAGAAAGAAATTGAAACGATTGAGTTCCATCAGATTACAAATCAAAAATCTGCATTAACTGGAGATGAACTAAAATTCTCCAAACTTGCTAGACCCTACTGGATCAAACAACTTAGCTGGATCTAACTTAGACTAGCACAACCTTATTATGCCAAGTCTGAGTCAGGCTGCATCAAGATCAACCAAACCCAAACTACGTACATCCAAAACCGATAACATGCTTCAAGTGTGAGACACAGAAGTTAAATATCATCTAAAGATCCCATTGCAAGAGCAATTAGCCCTTTGTAATGAACAGTTCCTCCCATTACTCATCCCCAAAAAGGAGAGAGCATCTATATATTCTACGCATATATACACTAATCTAGTAAAATTCAATTGATCATCTAAGGTTGTCACTAAGTACAGCTTAGATAGAATACCAAACCTGTCAAGTTACTTCCCAATAGATTATGATAACAGCAAGATTGAATAATTCACCAAAAAAATGTCTACAAATTCAAATGCTTTTTCACAAAGTTAAATGCTCACTTCTACACCAACTTTCTAAGCATTTAAGATCAGAAACTACTCCAAGTATTCACATGATTCACTTTTTCTTAAGATACACACTTCACAAAGTAAAGGAATTTGCATCCTCAAAGGATGAAGTTACTTCAGTAATATTCTAGATCATGTTTTTGATGATTCACAATTAAAGATTTCCTTATTTACACCTAATTTTAGCGACATAAAACTACAATGGTTACAACAGAATTAAAAATAGTCAAGGACCAATATCTTCAAAAACAAATATATCATCAAACATCTGCATACTGTAAAGTAATAGCCACCTATATGTATCTCAGTTAATGTTAGTATTTCAGAAATCCTAGCCACCTACCAGGTTCATTCAAAAAACTAATAGCAGCAACAATGATATGTAATTACGTTCATTGTAATACATGATGTATCTCTAACATATTATAATATTCATAAGATATGCTTTGATTGGCAAACATTTAAGTTGGGGGAAACAATCAGGCTACCATGTAATTATTGTTTGTGCCAAAGTATCAAACTATTACTTAGCGACTTAAAATGAATCGGAAGTTGAGAGAAAACATGAAATTTGGAAACTCTCTCATGCATAAGAAGTCTACATGCATGTGGCAGTTATTAGATGAGAAGTTAGTAAAATGGTAGTTTCCAATTTATAGAAGAAACAGCATTAATCAACTTTTTTATAACTAAAACCTAAATAATTTTATGAACTTCCTTAAATCTAATAATCTTTCCTTGACTTATTGCTTTCTTGTCATTCTGATAACTTTTAGTTGACTTATTGACATTAAAAGAATCAAGATAAGTTTCCCTATAGTCTTAGAAAAAGGCTGCTATCACCAACAGACTGGGGAAGGACAAGTATAAGATGATTTAAGAGAAACAGTCTACCCACTAAAGGCATTAAAGCTCAATCAATTATCAAAAATTATACGCATATACATGGAGCCTAGTCCCAACCATTTGACACTTGCTTGTGAATCTTTCAACAACCTACCCTTCATTCCCAATACATGATATATTTAATGACATTGGAAGCTTTTCTACATCCCTTTTCAAAGCTTCCAACCATCATATGTTAGGTCTTTCCCTCCTATTCTCTGGCCCTTTACAAGCCTAAGCACCTATCTTTATCTAACCTTCTAGGATCTTTGTTGCACAAGTCCGTACAAAATAGGTTCCCATCATTGTTCCAAACTCTTAAAGCCTGTACTCCTCATTTAATAATCACATCCTCATTCCTGACTCTATCTTCCTAGATTAACCACATATTTGCCTCAGCACTCCAATCAGTCACTGACACACCATATTGCCGAATGTCTTAAACCACACAACATATTGGACCTCATTGTTCAATGAATGTTTCAACTAAGGTTCACCGTCTCGGTATTAAACCCATACTAGTACCATCCTACAATACATCAGGTACGATATGATACCGACCGGTACAACAAAACTTGATTTCAACAAACGAGCCAAATCATGAGTTATCACATCCAAAAGCACCCCTCCACTTCGCATCTAATTGAATATTATTCTATCATATATGTATTATGCCATAAAAATCTCACCGTTTAATAGATTCAAGATGAAACTGAAGCATCATTTCCATTGAAATTGAAATTGCATTTCATATATTATGTTTATGTCCTATTCCTTCTCCAAGGCCGCCTCCACAATTATAGTCTAACACAAACCAAGTTTTGTGTAATCAACTATATACAAACTAAGGTACCTCTTCTTACATATCAGCCATAAGTTCATTTATAATGTATAAAGATAAGTGAACTTAAATGCTGCCTAGTTATCATGCATGTTATAGAAATTTCAGATGATCAATAAATGCATTGAGCTTGTTAACATCAAGTTGATCCATAAAGCTGATCCATGTAGAAGGAACCAGATAGGACTTTTAGGATAAGGTTCAATGTTCTGAGATTAGCAATAACTGCAGCATTTTGAACTTCTAGTTCCTCATTACTTCAAGATATCATTCACTAATAGATGTTTTATGAAATGTAACATGGATTGGACCCATACCAAGTAGAATAAGAAGTTCAGAATCGGATGGTTCAGAACGTCAAGTGGACTTAAATGCTGCCTAGTTATCATGCATGTTATAGAAATTTCAGATGATCAATAAATGCATAGAGCTTGTTAACATCAAGTTGATCCATAAAGCTGATCAATGTAGAAGGAACCAGATAGGACTTTTAGGATAAGGTTCAATGTTCTAAAATTAGCAATAACTGCAGCATTTTGAACTTCTAGTTCCTCATTACTTCAAGATATCATTCACTAATAGACGTTTTATGAAATGTAACATGGATTGGACCCATACCAAGTAGAATAAGAAGTTCAGAATCGGATGGTTCAGAACGTCTAGGTTTGCAGCTTTATCCAAAGCATTAAAGCACATCTGTGAAACAAGATTTGGAATTAGTAGAGGTAATTACATCAACAGCTAAAAAGTGAGGCATGCTTCGCCAAACATAGTCGCCAGAACATACTACAAATTACGCAAAAAGTATAGCACTTACCATTATACATCTCACCAAGAAACAGGAGAAACATATGGTGGTCACATAACCAACCTGTTAAACAGGGGGGGTAAAGGCAATGCATTAAATAATAAATCAGGAGCTAGATGCTCTAAATGAAAAATGCTTTGCTATACACAGTAGAACCAAAAGTACCTCCTGTAATTTTTTGCGTCTCCCTTTTGATTCAACAGGGAAGCGTTGCAACATCAGAAAGAGCCTAGCAGCGACAATGAAAGTGAATATGAAAGACACAAGTTGCATAAATACACAGATTATAATGTGCAGTACATACACTGAAATTTTTAAATTATGGAGTGTCAAAACGTATGGATCCCTGGAAGGATACTAACCATACCAAGTATCAGTTAAGAGCAATCTTTCAGAAAAAGGAATCAGGGCGCTTTTGTTTAGGGGTCGGGGGGTGGGGAGTCAATCTTCTATGGTTTGCTAATATCTGTATGATTTGAAGGGCTCTAAAATTGGTTATTTGATATCAGTGATTTGGTGGATGATCATGTTTTAACACTTCTAGAACATATGATTGCATAAACTCATTACAGTAAAATACAGTCCTGTTTCCATTTATGTTGCGACCTAAATATGCACTACAAAAAGGCTGAAGCTGGCAAATTTAGCAACGCATGAGTTAGGAAGCCTAAGGACCCTGAAACAGTCAGCAAACAAAATTTTAAGGGGAAAAAATAACTATATTTACAAGGAGAACAAAAATGAACTGCAAGGAGAGTAACAACAAAGTCAACATAAGCAACAACTTTCAGTTTGGTTGTTGTACTTGCTAAGCATACCTTAACCATGTGTTCAGAATGAGATCTAAACTAACACAAGGGCTAGTTATGAGAATTATAAAAAAAAGAAGATAGCTATGAGATAAATGTTAAAATCAACCAAATTAGTTAGAATAGTTAGATAGACAAATATCATAAGCATCTCACCTCCCCCCATAGAGAAGAAACCCAAGAGCAGCAAATAACGAGACACCTGCCAATATACATATGTGAACATTATTATAGGTTCAAAAGTATATAGATGATTTTTTAATTAAAATAATAGAAAGCCAACAAATTAAAACTGCACCTGCAAAGAACATCTTTGATAAGATGAGAACAGCTCGAACAGGCTTCCACCACAAAAGCAGCCACAGAGCTATCTGCAGAGTACTACTTCAATCACTCAAAAAATACAAGCCAAATGGTAAAGACCACATAATCTTTCCAAACCATGACGGATTAAATAAATAATAAGTAATCTAGGCACAGAAACAGCCTGAAAGTATACTGTAAAGACTGCAATTTTCTTATATAACTTAATTGATGTGTCGACTCAATTAGTTATTTGTTTTCTTCTACATTAACATCAATGAAAGCCACTATTATCTGCATCAACATGACATAAGGAAAAGATACTTTTCTTATACAACTTAATGGATTTGTCAACCCATTCAGTTATTTGTTTTCTTCTCAACTAACATCAACAAAAGCCACTATCATTTGCATCAACATAACACAAGGAAAAGATTCCCTAAAACCCAAGTTTTAAGTTCCCAGATTACCAGACTGGCTTCAGCTGTCATGGTTTTCTAGTATCACTCAGTTTTATCCAAAGCCCGTTTGTTTTAGTTTGGTTTCGGTTAAAACCAACACATAAAAAGGCTTGTGTATCCTTCACTCAGTCTTTTATCCCTTTCTTGTTTTTCTTTTCACTTTCAGGGAAAACATGCCATGGTACATGGAATCAACCTCATAGAAACATTTTAATAATATATAGCATAGGAAATTTGCAAATTTTCAGGAGGCCTGGATTCTATATATATAAATAAGTAAATAATGAGAAGTGTAAATTTTCCAACCATATCTCTGTAAAATTGGTCAATATTTAGCAGAATCTTTCATCCACAAATGTCCAAATCTGGAAAACGGACTAGTTGAAAGAAATACAGATTTACTTTTTAACCGATAATTTCTTATTTTAGAACTTCAACACATGTATATTTTTTTTATGTATGAAGCATGTTGGATGTGTTCATTATCAAATTCTATAGCCATTCTTGTGGGTACATGTTGCCATGGTTATTTGCTTTCCCATAAGAATAAGAGGTGACACCAAATAGTAAATATTGTAGTGATTCATATTTCAACAGTCACTCTTACTATTGGAAAAAATACTTTAAATCAGCTGATTCATGTTTTCTAGCTAACAGTAACATTACAATGAAGCCTCGTCTCACTATTTAACGTTGCCTTTATGACAACTCACAAAAGCATTATGTTGTCTAAATGTTATGCTAAAAGGAATTTACTCAAATTTACTCATCATTCAAAAATGCATTTTGTAGGACGCAGATGATATAGGGAGATTAAGCAGCTCAAATGCTATTTTTTGTATGGTAATTACGAGTCTCTTGAAATCTGCACAGAATATTGACTTAACTAACCAGTTTGCTGTTCAAACCATAACCCAGAGCATCTTAATGAAACCCCAGGGGCATTCATTAACCAAGCAAGAGAAACTTTAACTAATTAAATATGTCATTAATTGCACAATCATAATAATGCATGCCACTACTACAATAGGGTTATTAACTTTTAGGAAAACCCCAAGTCATTTCTTAACATGTCCAATATTTTCAACTGTCTTATGCGATTTCTCATGTGTTCATCCACCAGCATTAGCTGTCAATACTTGTGAATGCACCCATTCAAGGCTCAAACCCATAATTTCTGATTACTAAGCACGGGGTTATAACCACTGAGGTGAGCCCCAGTTCATAGTTTGGCATAATTTCAGATTCCCCTAAAGCTATAGGGCAGCAAATATTGAATCTCAGTTCACTATAACAAAACATAAATGGTATATTTGCAAGTAACAAACCAAATGAAAATTTTAACGATGTTTGCAACTATAAGTTAATAAAATATGAAGATTTAAGTTGCACCACAATTTCAAATTTTGTTGACATATCAACTTTTTGAGCATTATTATATAAAATGATTGACAGATGTGTGCATCTTCATATCATTAATATGTACTGCCACTAAAGAGATGTATCAGATCTCAAGCCTAGCTGTTGAACTAATTGATAACAAGAATAACTAAATATTTTTCGATCATTTATTTCGATGGAAAAAAGTGTTTGAAAGATATCAAAAAAATGTACCTTGCAGAAAAAGTGTAAGTCCACACTCAAAGCATCTTTCTAATCACAATATTGTGACTCCACCTACCACTTCCAAGATTGGAGAAACTATAGCCCACCCATCACCCAAATAATGAATGAAGCTAGTTCATAAAAATTAATCTCTCAGCTACTTTTGAATCTTTCACCTCTTTTTTCATGCATAGGGCTAGAAATGAGCATATATGGGTTCAAGACTTACCAACCAGGCCAGGCCTCATTCACATGGGGCTAGGACAAAATATCAAGGTGCAAAATGATTCTAGACAAACTCTGGCCACTGCATATACTCATTGCCCCTAGAAAAAGCCGTTTGCATGACTGAGCACAAGTAGAGCCTTAGTCAAAAGCTTGCAAGAATTTTACCTCCTACTATTAGAGCACCTACTTCCTTTAGTCTTGAACAACCTCATATTCCACGACCACCTAAAGCAGTTGCCGGGCCAAAGTGATGGAGATCCAAGTTTGTGCCACGTTGCATCATGCTGCAGCTTAGAGTTTTTATTATATTTGATTATCATTTTTTTATGTATTTTTCTTTTATTTTCTGGTTATTTTCAATTTCAATAGGTTATTTTGGATTCTAGGTTGAGATTTAAAGATCTCAATACTTATCTAAGAACCTAACTGCTGTAGCATATTACAATTAATGGCACTGTACATGTTACAGTAATCATGAATAGTAAGTGCGTCTTATTAGGAGCAGTTTTGGATTTTAAAAGAGTTGAATTAGAATTTCTGTTTTGTTATAAAAAGGGGACGCTTAGTGTTTGATATAATCACAGTTTAAGCAGATTATGAATGAAATAATGGAGTCTTCAGTTTTCTTTACTCTTGTAGTGTGAGGTCTTGAAACCCTAAGTGTGACTCCAAGGTTTCAGTATGAGTCCAGTATTATCTTTTCCCTTCTCTTAGTTTTTTTTTTCTATGTTTGATCCCCTAGAGACTTATTTGGACTTACTTCCTTGTCTCTTATTCATCTCTTATCGATCTCTATTTTGGGTTTCACATCCCAAAAGATTTTTTTTGGTCATATAAATATCAGATTTTCTTTCAAACTATTCCCGCAAGCACGCGATTTCATATATTTAAATGCATAAATCCTAAAAGTCTCAATTTAACCTCTAGAATCTTAAATTTTAGGTTAGAGAGTAGCTATTCATTAACTATTCTCTTCAAAAATATTATCTTTCTAGTTTAGTTTTATTGAAAACTAAGATCTGCGATTGAATTTCCAGTACATTTCAATCATATCCTAAGCCATTCTAGATCCCCTTCACCTGTCCTACATCACACAGCTTTGAAGCATTGCTTATGTTGCACCATAAACCAGCAGGACCAGAAGCATCAACCTCCTCGAGCCATTGCCCAACCACCTAGGAAGCACGGATGCTTCAAATTACATGTGTCTGTATCAGGTATGTATTTACTGGTACTTATTGATTACTTCTTGAAGACATGTCTGATACTTATATATCTTATTTTTTAAAATTAAGAAAAGAACTTCAAATAGTTCTCAAATATACTTAGAGGTTGTTTGGTTGTTGTGAGTTTTTCTATAACAAATTAATTCTCTGTAAAACAAGTTTCAAGAAAAATAAGGGAAGACCTGTTTTCATAAAATTCATTCTTTGGGTCTTATTAATTGTCAATTTGGGCCAAATAGGTGTTCCAAAAAAACACCAGACAAATATTTCCGTAAAACTCATTTCTTTCCAGCTTTTAGTAATCTTAAACTGCTAAAACTCATCAACCAAGCTTTGAGGTAAGCTATCTAGAAGCATCAAATGTTTAAACAATTGGATATAGTATGCCACAATATGACACGATTGGGTACTCCACTTCGAAGTAAATCGGTAACACCAGCTAAAGTTGTCCAACAATTGGACATTTTTTGTTTAAAGTCTCATCCAGGGAAACCTTAGTTTTAAGTGTTAGACGCTTCAAATGAAATTTCCTTATATTTTAAGTTTAGAGCTATCAAGATTTTCCAGACTCTTCAAGTTTAAGTGTTGTTATCACAATTAATATGTACACTTTAAGCAAAGGGTTGTTATGTTTTCAATATAAAGTTATCATAATTATGTGAACACTTTAAGTGAAAATGTAATTCAAATTAGTTATCAACTTAGGTATCTCAAGACATCTTAAAAAACTTTAAATGAGCCTAGCAGATAACTTGCAAGAATTGTTACTAAGGTATGGCATTTTCCATGTTCTTTGTCTTATCTCCATGGGGACATGATACGGCATGCCAAATACAGCATGACACACTGCAAACATGCATCCTTTCATAGCCCACGCCCCATCTAAATTCCTAATCTTAAGGACTATATTAATCATGATTGACCACATATCCTCATTCTCGTACATAATATGGCTGTGCCTCTCATCTTTCATCCATCCAAGATGAAGCCATGGAAAGGAAAAAGGAAAAAATGTGAAAAAACTAAAAAAGGGTTAAAGAAGTGGGATGAGGGAAGAGCCACAAACAAAGAAAAAAAATGAAAAGAAGTGAGAGAAGAGGGAAGAATCTGTACCTTCCTCATCACCACCCCAACTCTAAGACATCCACCACACCTTTGAGCAGTAGGAGCATTCTTCTCTCTCTTTCTTTTTAGCCTAAGCCATAGGAGGCAACTGGAGGGGGTGTTGTTCCCAAGCAATGATTAAGGACTTTGAAAAAAGCCCTTTTCCCTAACAGTGATGTTCTTAAGTGAACATGGCCATAGCATTTCTAGTTGTAGAGCCCAGCATCTAAGCATGCGGCCCATTAGCCATAACCCATAAATAAGGCTAAATAGATTTATTCATTAAGATTATGTTAATTTAGTGTTTTTCTATTCTTTCTCCAATTCAGGGCTATTAGGATATAAATTACTTATTTTATCCTGTTAGTTTTGCTAAAATTTTATGTTCTAATATATATACATATATTAATTATATGTCATTGTGTCCCTGTATACACATTTTTTGAGATTGTTGTGTCAAATTCTTCGGGATACTTGGACACTTGATACCCATGTCCCGTGTCCAAGAAACATTTCTCACAAGCACATGGTTATTCCATTAAGTTTTTGTTTGTTAGACAAACTCTATAATTCTACTTCCACTTTTAAGTTACTCTTCCGAAATAAGCATCAAAACATGCACACGTGTGTCTACGTATGTAGGTAGGTATCTATGGACTGACACATATACATATAAATATATGTACGAGTCCACACACATGTCCCTGTGCCTGGATTTTTTGTGGTTGTCATGTCCAACACTTGAGGACACTTCAACACTTAGCAACCATGTCAAGTGTCCAAAAATGAGGGAGGGCATTTTCTTTCTTTTCTTAAAGAATAACCTTTAAAAAGTTATGGTCAATTTTGTAGCCTAACATGTCAACACTAAAATATGAAGTATGCTTTAAGATCTATCGATTTGAATAATGATTAAATGATGAGATTGTCAAAATTGATGCTGTCGTATAATGTGTAGATTGTCATTTTGTTAGGCTGCTACGCTTCATGGATTTTCTATTTACATATCTAAATATATGCATGTGTATACACACATACATATATGTGCACTATAGCATATAAACATACATATATAAATATATAAAAGAGGATGTATATACATATATGTAATATTTATAAGTATGTGTATTTGTATGTGTATATATGTGTGTGGGTGTGTATAGATAGATACATGTATATATGTATGTATATGTAATTGTTTGCACTCCTCAACAACCTAGAAGGCAATCATGAGCAAGCGCCACGTGGACCAGTCAAAGTGGATGATAGTCACATGACCCTTGCTGGACTGATAGAGTTCGGCTGTGATAATCAAACATGAAGGCACAAGCCAAAGGAGGAAGATTCAGCAATGACGTTGACAAGCAAGCCAAGAGATTAAGACTGGGTCGTGATCAACCGCAATACAAGGTGGATGCATTGGTCTCAAGAGTCTCCCAAGGCACAAAAGGCCATTAAAGAGAAATGGCCAACATAAGCCATGTAGGGATAGGGCAAAGAAAGTTTAACGATGACCAAGGCTGATAGAGTATGAATATTGGTCAAACAATTAGTACAAAGTGGCCATTTTCATGGTCATGCAATAGTAGGAAGACAACCGCAATTAGTTACCAAAACTACTACAAGTCGAGACTTGATGCGGATAACCGTCAAAGTGAGCAGTTACTATATTTTTAATATAAATAATGGATTTGTACTATGTAATAGGACCCTTCGACATCCAAATCAATGCAATTTATCTTATCTAAGTTCTTAATCTACCAGTAGTTTATACCTTAAGAGCAGTGGTAACTTAAATTAGATTTCTACTATCATAGCCTTATGCTACATCCCTATTCCTTATACAGATCCATCTCACTCAAATGGTAGTATAATAGTGGCAAAAAATTTTGAGGTCAAAGCACCTGGACCCATGGTTGATGGAACCGTCCCGAACCGTTCGGTTCAAAGCGCACCAAGTCGTATCTGCGGCAGACTGGAATGGTTCCGACAACCAAAACGAGAAACTGGGATGGAAGAGGTGAAGAAGGAAAGAGAGAAAAAGAGAGAGAGCAGGGAAGGGAGAGGAAAAGGAAGAAAGAGAGGGAAAGTGGCTGTCAGTCGAGGGCTGCGAAGGGCTGGGAAGCCACGCAGAGGGGCAGAGGAGGGGTTCCACCTCCGGTTACCCTGTTTCTTTTGAAACAGGGGTCCCCGAGGGGACTTCTTTTTATTTTCAAAATTTTTAAGTAAAGTTGAAATCCTTCGGGAGTCTTGTTTCAAATGAAATAGGAAAACCAGAGGCAGAACTTCCGCCGGCCTCCTCTCTCCCTCCCTCTCTCCCTCTTCTCTCTCTCTCTTTTTTTATCTTCGGTTCTCCCTCTCCCCCACCTCCTCTACTATGTCGGTATGGGCCAGCACAAAACAACATAGAAATGTACCGACCCATGCCATCGAAAAACCGGTCTGCACCCCAGTTCCGGCACAGCAATCCTTGCCTGGACCTACAAACTCCTATAATTCAATTACCTTTAATAAAAGACATCACCACCATCTTTTCGGCTAATCTAATACCGATGGCATGCTCGTGCACATATCTACCCCTTGCTATTAGGCTTGTCAACTCTCTCTATCAGACGACCGAGTTTCTTAGGACAAGGAGTTCCTTGGCACACCTAGACACGATGGAAAGGGTGGGAACAGTGATGTATGTAGATATACATATGTGTGCATGACAATCTAGATGTATATGTATTTGTACATATGCATATGCATGGTATATGCATATGTATGTAAATATGTATGCATATTAATATATCTTAGCCATATCATACTATATTCTTCAAGATTTGCCATATCGATGGATTTGTACCGTGTAACAGCTATATCGCATATCCATGTTGATGCTTCTAGTCTACCACAAGCAATCACATAGAAATTAGTTTAACACTACTTCAAAACTTCTGAGCTGTCACCTCCAAAGCGAAGATTCTCACCTCCTTCATACCGTTACCACAGAATATCTTCTCCTACTTTTATCTTTGAATTGACAAGCGAGTTAGTTGATTATATTCTAATACTTAAAATATGCATAAAACCTATTGCATGTACCAAAGATGAACTTGAATGGGATTGAGAAGGATAGTTACTGTACAACCAATAGAAAGGGCCTAAAATGGATAGACAAAGTTTATGGCCAACACCAATTCGAAGTGGTGCTTGACTGTATTATGGAGGAGGACAATGTAAATAGCAATAGTAGACACAATGACAAATGTTGACAGCATGTTTGATAAGTATTTTGCTTGCATTAAGCTAAAATTTTTGGACTTCACTCATTTCCTTTTAATATGAAACTAAATTTAAGAACTTTACTATTGCGCACTCTTAAATTTATCTATTATCAAACTTTGATATGGTTACAATTATTTAACATGATTCGGGGAATATGTTGTTTATAGTGACTTTTAAAGTGTTCTAATATATATCAAGCTACTAATAACCATATATTAAAATTGTCTTGATATATTTTAAGATGTTTCAATTCATAAATGCCCCTTTCTATAATTAATAATGTCATTATGATAGTTCCCTAATTTTGGTTCATAAATTCATTTTTGAAAAATTAAATTAAAATCATGGGTCAATGTACACCTCAAAAGAAAAAAAAAAGACAATTACAAGTTATCCAACTTCAAATCTAATTAACTATTTTAATTTGTAATAAAATTTCCCATTGTATTATCTTATTAATATCAATTTCTAAGACATTAAGTTGTTTCTGGCTCAAAGAAAAAGTCTTTCATAAGTAACAGCATACAAGTTGCATCCATCATGGCATAGAGTTCCATGGATTCATGGATCAAAGGCTCATAAGCCATAGTTAACAATGTGAATGGAGCACCTAAAAAAGTAAAATGTCCAAAAGACTACATTAACCAAAATGATAACAATAGCTCTTAATTTCAGATATTACTTGATTGAGATCTGTCTTAGCTATTAAATCTCCATCTATTTGTTTTCGATGTCAAGTGCCTGGTCCGTAGTAGTTGGAATTTTCTATCTAGAGTAATACACCCACTTCAACATCTTCCTTCCTAGAATCTTGACCCTGCACCTACTTCCTAAGCACTTCCTTGCGAAAAGTGTTTCTAAAATATTCACTTCTCTGCACCCATACCTACATTCCACTCCTAAACTCGCTTCGAATTCTAGCAACTAACATCTAGTCTCCAACATGTTAATTAGTCATCAAATCAATAATTCCATGCCACAAGACAAGAGGTTTGTACAAACCAAGGTCGTTGAAATGAGGAAAAACTAGTTCACCTTCCGTGTGTAAATTGGAAAACCTATTGGCAATCCAATTTCTTTGATTGCATTAACTTTCCAGTTTTATCATACAGCTAACTAGCTGTGAGCAAACAGATATATGTATTTGAAAGATATGCTAGTCCAAAGTATATCATTTGATATGCTAATCAACTGTTTACCTGTATAGCATAAACCACTCCATTAATTGTATAGAAAGTTGGCCTAAGCCCATCAGTCGACACGGCACGTGCCTGAACACATTCCAATTCAGAAAAAGGAACTGAGTAGGCATCCGAAATCATTTTAAGCAAAAAGAAACTAAACAAAGAATCCATGATCAGTCAAGATAATCAAAAATGAGCAAGGATGGTTCATCAAATTGAGAAATATCCGACCTGATAATATATTTCAGCCCAGAAGAGTACCAACAGTGCATAGGTTGTGAAGAATGCAAGACCAGGAAAATCAAGAAGAACATGTTGAAAGATCTGAAATGCAACAATATTATAATAATGGCTTGGAAATATTTGGTTCAAATGCTCTGGAACCAGCACATAGTTAAAGTTCATCAAACCTCAGGCTTTATCTGCTGCACATTCCGACGAAAAGCAAAAATAACCGATCGGACTGCAATTGACCGATATAACAGCAGTGTCAACCATAAGCAAAGAAAAATATCCCCAGTGTTGTTTATGGAAAACATGTATTGAAGGATACAAACCGCCATTCACCAAGAAATTCAAGAAATGGAAGACCTTTTGCGTCGTCCAACCATACTCTGGTACTCTACATTCAATTCTAACCAATTGTATCTGCAAGGCACAAAATTTCAGCATCCAAAAGCATAATTTTTAATGGAATTTTCAAGCCTAGGAAAATGAAAGGCCAGTTTTCAGTCTTCACTTTGTCGCAGAAATCGTGAACTTAATAACCCAGAGGAGGAAAAGTGTTCTCATTAAAAAAAAACATTTTTCATGGAAACCCTAAAATTTCCAAGTTTTTCTAAGAAGATTCTTTGAGTGCAAGCATTGAACACGCTAACCCTAGGTTTCTAGTTTTCTGAACATGAAAAGAATAATCTTTTCAAAAACTGAGGCTTCGAATTAGAAACCCTAGCGACCTGAAAATCGAGGAACAAACAAACCAAACGATCGAATCGAATAACGACAAAGGGAAAGGTAGAGATCCAACCAGAGCCACGGCTCCAACGAATCCAAAGAGGCCCGCTAGTGTATGGTAGATCCGGTCCTGCCACAAAGGCGAGTTGTTCACCTCGTCCCACCAATTCGCCGCGCTCGTGAGCGCCACCGCCGCCACATTCGGCACCACCGACGAGGCCATCGGACCCCGCTGGAACTCCCCCCAATATTTGAAATTCGAATTCCCAGTGGCCGGTCCCTAAAAATTCTCGGATCCGAGAAGCTGGAGAGCCAGAGATTGGAGAAATCCAGGAGACCGATAGAAAGAAAAAAAAAGGACCGAGGAAGGGAAAGGCGAGACGAAACCCGAAAAAAGACGAGAGGGCTGGGTTAAAACTTCAAAAACGGCCTCGGTTTGGATTGCTGTGGCCGATGGGCTGCTTCTAGCTCGTGCGGGAAACGGCCAGATGAGTCGGACAGCCGGCAATAGCCGGTGGGTTGGCTAGGGTAGACCGACACGTGGGAGTCTCCGCAGGGAACAGCTCATTCGATGGAGGTCCAGATTGGCTGACGGCTATGATGCAATCCCACGTGACGTGGGAATTATGTCGTTGCCGTAATAATTATGCCACGTTGGAGTAGGGCAGCCCACGGCCGACTAGAACTATCCTACGCTTTAACCTGGGAGGCCCATCAAATTATGAGCTGGGCTGACGCCGGGTGATAAATTTTTGTCGCAATTTAGAATCCAATTTAGCTTTGGATGATGACCATCATAGCATGCTGGGGTCGGTTCAAATCAGAGATTCACTAGATAAATAAACTATAAAGTCATCAAATTTTACCGCCAAATAACCCCCGAGAAAAAAAAACTAATAGGTGCTACTCCAAGAAGTCTTCACATACAAAGTTCATTAAATATTTCTAACCACTGGAATCTAAACAAACAAAAAGATAGTGAAAGTCATTTTTTCTACTCCTCTCTCTAGCTTCTGTTTTTTTTTTCCTCTCTCTCCTTGTTTTACTTTCATACTCTCTCTTTCCTTCCACCAATTTAGATAATAATATTATTTTGCATCACCATGAAACTCTATATATGAGTGAGGACCAACACTCTTCAATTGCTGCCTCAAGAGTAAAGTCTATTTTCAATAAAATTTTTTTAATGTGATAATTTTTTAGACCTCTAAGAGTTTAGAATCATCCTGGGGTGACTTTCAAACCATGTTACTGTTGATTTGTAGGAGAATGTGTGGTGGACTATGATCCAAAGTTGACTTTATGAGCTTACTCGATAGTTTAAAACTTTACCATAATCAGTCCAGAGAATTTTGATACTAAAAACCCTCTGATTTGATATCAAGTTACTTTATCAATTCACCTCGAATGGCATCAATTGAAATTTGGACAAGGAAGATATGGATACTATGCCAAAGAAGTGATACTATTGCTTAAACTACCAAATTTACGGACGCTAGTAGTCGCACCAGATGCATCTAATGGTTCAAACGAAACTATCAAGTCCATAGAAAGAAAAATATTTTAGTGGAGGAAACCACTTTACCATGAATTAGGTACCATCAAAATTTTTAAAATAACTACTTCTAAATATAGAATTTGTTGGGAATAGTCTTCTTGATATAGCACAAGGAATCCCTACTGTTGCTGGTGGTCCAAACCGAGAACGATTGACACGACGGTGTGAACGGGGTTCCGTCTGAGTTGCCTTGGTTGGTGTTGGTTGCGCTCCACCTTCCACCGGGAGACCTGCAAACAAGCCTCGCACCACCACTGGGGTAGTGGGGGCCCTCCGACGTCGACGATCAAGTCAGAGGAGATTGGAGGAGGAGGAAAGATGATAATCGCAAATAAGAGAATGCTCTGGGAGATATTGCTTACCCCCCTTCTCCCCCCAGCTGCATATATACCTGGCTGGGGGGTCCCTCAGGGGGGTTTGTCATCGTGGGGCACGATGGAGTGGCCACTGACATGGCCGTTACAGGGCGTCGTGGAGCAGCGCTGGGTACGGCCATGACAGGGCGTAGTGGAGTTCCGCTTTGTACGGCTGATACAGGAGATCGTGGAGCAGCATCGGATACAGCCGTTGCAGGGAGTAGTGGAGCAGGAGGCCGCAGCGTGCCTCTGGGGAATAGCCTATCGTTATCAAGAGACCTCCGACTCGGGGTCGGAGTGCTGGATCAAAGGGCGGCCGATTCGGGGCCGGGCTGCGGAGCCGAAGATATCCGACTCGGGGTCGGAGTGCTGGATCAGGGGGCAGCCGACTCGGGGTCGGGCTGCGGAGCCGAAGATATCCGACTCGGGGTCGGAGTGCTGGATCAGGGGGCAGCCGACTCGGGGTCGGGCTGCGGAGCCGAAGATATCCGACTCGGGGTCGGAGTGCTGGATCAAGGGGCAGCTGTGGTCTTCCTGGGCGCGCGTGCCGGTCACGTGGAGCATGGTGGCTAAGTTCCCCCGTAACAGTAGCCCCCCACTTCCGAGCCTGGAACCAGAAGGGGAACAGGTGAAGGAAGTGATGTTTCGAGATTGCCGCCATCCCTCGGAGAGGCGCGCGCGCTTCGAGCTCCCCGCCCTTTTTATGGCGTATGGCGGTTGTTGCTGACCTGGCAGTCTGAGGATTTCGGCGGACATCCTTCCTTAATGGTGTCGATTCGCCTTTGGGGCGCGAGCGACCTTTCGGCAGCCAGGCGTCCTCTGGCGTCATCGAGGCGTCACCCGCCTTTCCGCCTATTTAACCGGGGGCCCTCCCCCGTCCGTCTTCCTCTTTACAGATATTTTCGAGTTTCTCCTTTGCGCTGCCGTTGTTGTCGCCGGACTGTTCGCTTGCTTCTCCTTTGTCGCTCTCGGAACCGTTCTTCCTTCTCTTCCGGTGAGTTACCCCATTCTTCTACTTAGGGCTCTCCATACTTTCTCCTTTTATACCAGCGCACTCCAGTCGTTCCGGTCTTTCCCCCCTTCTTGTCCCCGTCCTGACCGTAGGTTTATTGGCCATTAGGAATGGGCGAAGTGAGAGCAGACCACATTAAGT